>NC_060075.1:102312500-102412500 GCF_922984935.1 Meles meles
TCAAGTACACAACCTAACCCTGCACGTAAAGGAGCTGGAGAAAGAACAAGAAAGAAACCCTAAACCCAGCAGGAGAAGAGAAATCATAAAGTTCAGAGCAGAAATCAATGAAATAGAAACCAAAAAAACAATAGAAAAAATCAATGAAACTAGGAGCTGGTTCTTTGAAAGAATCAATAAGATTGATCAGCCCCTGGCCAGACTCATCAAAAAGAAAAGAGAAAGGACCCAAATCAATAAAATCATGAATGAAAGAGGAGAGATCACAACTAACACCAAAGAAATACAGACAATTATAAGAACATACTATGAGCAACTCTACGCCAACAAATTGGACAATCTGGAAGAAATGGATGCATTCCTAGAGACATATAAACTACCACAACTGAACCAGGAAGAAGTAGAAAACCTGAACAGGCCCATAACCAGTAAAGAGATTGAAACAGTCATCAAAAATCTCCAAACAAACAGAAGCCCAGGGCCAGACGGCTTCCCAGGGGAATTCTACCAAACATTTAAAGAAGAACTCATTCCTATTCTCCTGAAACTGTTCCAAAAAATAGAAATGGAAGGAAAACTTCCAAACTCATTTTATGAGGCCAGCATCACCTTGATCCCCAAGCCAGACAAGGATCGCACCAAAAAAGAGAACTACAGACCAATATCCTTGATGAACACAGACGCAAAAATTCTCGCCAAAATACTAGCCAATAGGATTCAACAGTACATTAAAAGGATTATTCACCACGATCAAGTGGGATTTATTCCAGGGCTGCAGGGTTGGTTCAACATCTGCAAATCAATCAATGTGATAGAACCCATTAATAAAAGAAAGAACAAGAACCATATGATTCTCTCAATAGATGCTGAAAAAGCATTTGACAAAGTACAGCATCCCTTCCTGATCAAAACTCTTCAAAGTGTGGGGATAGAGGGCACATACCTCAATATAATCAAAGCCATGTATGAAAAACCCACCGCAAATATCATTCTCAATGGAGAAAAACTGAAAGCTTTTCCATTAAGGTCAGGAACACGGCAGGGATGTCCATTATCACCACTGCTATTCAACATAGTACTAGAAGTCCTAGCCTCAGCAATCAGACAGCAAAAAGAAATTAAAGGCATCCAAATTGGTAAAGAAGAAGTCAAACTATCACTCTTCACAGATGATATGATAGTATATGTGGAAAACCCAAAAGACTCCACTCCAAAACTGCTAGAACTTGTACAGGAATTCAGTCAAGTGTCAGGATATAAAATCAATGCACAGAAATCAGTTGCATTTCTGTACACCAACAACAAGACTGAAGAAAGAGAAATTAAGGAGTCAATCCCATTTACAATTGTACCCAAAACTGTAAGATACCTAGGAATAAACCTAACCAAAGAGACTAAGAATCTATACACAGAAAATTATAAAGTACTCATGAAAGAAATTGAGGAAGACACAAAAAAATGGAAAAATGTTCCATGCTCCTGGATTGGAAGAATAAATATTGTGAAAATGTCTATGCTACCTAAAGCAATCTACACATTTAATGCAATCCCTATCAAAATACCATCCATTTTTTTCAAAGAAATGGAACAAATAATCCTAAAATTTATATGGAACCAGAAAAGACCTCGAATAGCCAAAGGAATATTGAAGAACAAAGCCAAAGTTGGTGGCATCACAATTCCGGACTTCAAGCTCTATTACAAAGCTGTCATCATCAAGACAGCATGGTACTGGCACAAAAACAGACACATAGATCAGTGGAACAGAATAGAGAGCCCAGAAATCGACCCTCAACTCTATGGTCAACTCATCTTCGACAAAGCAGGAAAGAATGTCCAATGGAAAAAAGACAGCCTCTTCAATAAATGGTGCTGGGAAAATTGGACAGCCACATGCAGAAAAATGAAATTGGACCACTTCCTTACACCACACACGAAAATAGACTCCAAATGGATGAAGGACCTCAATGTGAGAAAGGAATCCATCAAAATCCTTGAGGAGAATGCAGGCAGCAACCTCTTCGACCTCAGCCGCAGCAACATCTTCCTAGGAACAACGGCAAAGGCAAGGGAAGCAAGGGCAAAAATGAACTCTTGGGATTTCATCAAGATCAAAAGCTTTTGCACAGCAAAGGAAACAGTCAACAAAACCAAAAGACAACTGACAGAATGGGAGAAGATATTTGCCAACGACATATCAGATAAAGGGCTAGTATCCAAAATCTATAAGGAACTTAGCAAACTCAACACCCAAAAAACAAACAATCCAATGAAGAAATGGGCAGAGGACATGAACAGACATTTCTGCAAAGAAGACATCCAGATGGCCAACAGACACATGAAAAAGTGCTCCACGTCACTCGGCATCAGGGAAATACAAATCAAAACCACAATGAGATATCACCTCACACCAGTCAGAATGGCTAAAATTAACAAGTCAGGAAATGACAGATGCTGGCGAGGATGTGGAGAAAGGGGAACCCTCCTCCACTGTTGGTGGGAATGCAAGCTGGTGCAACCACTCTGGAAAACAGCATGGAGGTTCCTCAAAATGTTGAAAATAGAACTACCCTATGACCCAGCAATTGCACTACTGGGTATTTACCCTAAAGATACAAACATAGTGATCCAAAGGGGCACGTGTACCCGAATGTTTATAGCAGCAATGTCTACAATAGCCAGACTATGGAAAGAACCTAGATGTCCATCAACAGATGAATGGATAAAGAAGAGGTGGTATATATACACAATGGAATACTATGCAGCCATCAAAAGAAATGAAATCATGCCATTTGCGACGACGTGGATGGAACTAGAGCGTATCATGCTTAGTGAAATAAGTCAATCGGAGAAAGACAACTATCATATGATCTCCCTGATATGAGGACATGGAGAAGCAACATGGGGGGGTAGGGGGATAGGAGAAGAGTAAATGAAACAAGATGGGATTGGGAGGGAGACAAACCATAAATGACTCTTAATCTCACAAAACAAACTGGGGGTTGCTGGGGGGTGGTGGGATTGGGAGATGGGGAGCGGGCTATGGACATTGGGGAGGGGAGGCGAACCATAAGGGACTATGTACTCTGAAAAACAACCTGAGGGTTTTGAAGGGTCAGGGGTGGGAAGTTGGGGCAACCTGAAGGTTTTGAAGTGTCAGGGGTGGGAGGTTGGGGGAACAGGTGGTGGGTAATGGGGAGGGCACGTTTTGCATGGAGCACTGGGTGTTGTGCAAAAAGAATGAATACTGTTACACTGAAAAAATAAATAAAATGAATAGATTTCCTACAAAAAGTAATTGCATTATTTTAAGTCATCATGAGTAGATTATTTTGCTATGTGCAGTTACTTGTATTTCTATGAATTTATATACATCTTAAATCCCTGTAAGCAAAATAATGTAAAATTATGGGATAGTAATATTTTGTAAAAATCGGCAGCTATTAAAATAATGCACTGAATATGAAGCTAGTTGATGCTATATATTTATGGGAAAAAGCATAGAACATGTATTTTATGAATTTAGTTTTTGTAACTATAATATTTGATTATTATAGCATGGTATGTCATATCTTATGAAGTTATATACATTTGAAATTAAAATGTCATGTTGTTGTACAGGCAAAGTTAATTAACTCTGATAGATGGATTTGTGAAATGATATATTCATCATTTTTATTCTATAACATGTGAACTGTTGATTATTTTAATTAAAGATGTATTGTTAATGTGATATTTAAAAATAAAAGGGAAAGGAAGAGCTTAAATTTATTGCACTTCATTAATTATGAAATACATATGAGTTCAAATAAAAATTTAACATTTTCATGTCTATTACTGGGAAAAATATTAAATGCCTGTTATTACCATGCATTTTTGTTGAAAAATCAAATATTCAACCATAACTGTTTTCTTATGGAAAACAATTCGCCAATAAATTCTTTTTTAAAGATTTTATTTTTTGACACAGAGAGAGAGATCACAAGTAGGCAGAGAGGCAGGTAGAGAGAGGGAGGAAGCAGGCTCCCCACCAAGCAGAGAGTCCAATGTGGGGCTCAATCCCAGGACCCTGAGATCATGATCTGATCTGAAGGCAGAGGCTTTAACCCACTGAGCCACCCAGGCACCCCGCCAATAAATATTTTAAATGCATTTGGCAAAGCAAATTTCTTCTTTTCTCAAGAAAATAATGAGGAAATTAAAATATCAATATTTACAACAGTGCTAATTGTAAAATATAAGTACAAAATTGATAAAATTAAAAACAAATCATCGATTTCCTTTGTGAGGAAGCTGTTAGATAAATTAAGTTTTATAAAGCTGATGAACAGTTTTTCATATGAAAACAATGGCTTATGTGGCCAAATAAAACTAATGTTTAACAAGTCCTTACTAGGTATCATTTACTTTACAAGACTGTTGAAAGCTTTGTTTTTTTGTTTTTTTGTTTTTTTTATTTTATTTTATTTTTTTTCCCCTACATTACAGAGGGAATGTCTGGAATTTAGAGAGGTCCACTCATCTGCACAAAAACAAGAGGTGATCAAAAGCAGGTTGGTTTTTCAACCCCATCTACCAAGTCCAGAATATAATCAATCAATTAACTAATTATCTTTCTTGTTAGTTAGTTAGTTATTTTAGAGAGGGAATGAGGGAGGAGGGACAGAGAGAAAGAATCTCAAGCAGACTCCACACCCATCATGAGGCCCAACACAGGGCTCAATCTCATAACCCTGAGGTGGTGACCTAAGTTCTAATAGACAATTAGATGCTTAACTGCCTGAGTCACCCTGGTGTCCCTAGGATATTTCTTTAAATATATTTATAGTAAGCTAAAGAATTAATTTACAAAGCTACATAATTTAATTTTAAGGAGCTATTTAATTTTTGCACTTTCAGTGCTATTTTAATACTTATGTAATTAAAATTGTTTCAAACTAGTGTTGTATATCAAAAAAGAATAAAAGGATATGACAGTTTTTAGATAATTACAAGTTAAAACTTTTAGTCTGTCTATTCCTAGCATGCCCTCACATGGAATGCTGAATCTTGAAATTAGTCTTTGTTCTTTTATTAAATAAAAAATGTATTCCATATATTTAAGGTACATAATCTCATGCTCTAATGTGCATATACATAGTGAAATGATTACCACAGTCAGGCTAGTTAATATCATCCTCACATAGTTACCATTTGTGTGTGTGTATGGTAAGAGCTCCTGAAATCTCCCCTCTTAGCAAACTACTAGTATTCAACACAGTATTATTGACTATAGTCCTAATGCTGTGCATGAGATCTCTAGACATTCATCCTCTGTAACTGCAACTTTCTTCCTTGGGACCAACATCTCCCCACCCAATCCACTCCACCCCATGGGCCCCTGGTAACCACAATGCTATGTCTATGTCTATGTATTCAACTTTATAGATTCCAAATATATGAGAGATATGCAGTATTTTTCTATGTGTATCTGACTTATTTCACTTAGTATAACGTCCTCCAGAATCATCTATATAGTTGCAAATGTCAGATCTCCTTTTTAATTTATTTGATTTTTAAAAAAATGATTTTATTTATTTGTTTTTGTGAGAGAAAGGGAGAGAGAGAGAGGATGAGTTGAGAGTGCAGATGGAGAAGCAGGCTGCCGGCTGAGCAGGGAGCTGAACATGGGGCTCAACCCCAAGTCATGACCTGAGCCTAATGCAGAGACTTAACCAACTGAGCCACCCAGGCACTCCAGAATCTCCTTTTTAAAAAATCTGAATAATATTTTTGTATATATGGTACATCACTATTCCTTTATCCCTTCATCCTTTAGTGGCCTTTTAGGTGGTCTCCATATCTTGGCTATTGTGAATAATGCTGCAATGAACATGGGAACACAGTTATCTCTTCAAGGTACTGATTTCATTTCCTTTGAATTTGCACCCACAAGTGAGATTGCTGGATTTTATGGCAGTTTTATTTTTATTTTTTGAGAGGCCTGCAAAAGGTTCTCCATAGTGGTTACACCAACCATGTGTAAGGTCACCTTTTCTCTTAATTCTCACCAACACTTGTCATCTCCTATTGACTGATTGATTGATTGTACCTATCCTATCAGGTCTGAGGTGATACTGATGTTTTGATTTGCACTGAAATTAATCTCTGGAGCTTAGAACAAATCCAGGACATTTAAGGCAATTTGTCTGCATGTACAATTCCACCTGATTCTATACTCTCTGCACAGGGTCCCATAAGCACACTGTTGACACAGACAACAAGAACTTTGTTCTTGGAGACTTGGTTCAAGGCTTGACAATGTATATTTAATGTTAAATATTCCCTGAAGTTTTATAGCATATACGGTAGAGTGTAGTAGCAGTATTTCTCTGGATATTAAAAATAATCACATTTGGAAACTTCTGATGTTATAATAACATTTCCATGGGAAATATAATAATTTATATCTTGCAATGTACCAAACCAAGAGAGGCACATGACAAAGATTTTCCCCCTTGGTTTTGTAGGGAGTCTTTAGGAAAATTTGGTCTTTAATTAATCTCCCAAAACTGTATAAATAGAAAGTCATTCTTTTTGCCTTACTCATTAAGGAATTGAGATTTAATTCCACTTAATTATAGAAACTTTCTTTAGCTTTGGTTTTAAATATAATTATCCCACAATCTCCTCTTTGCTTCTTGACTCTTGCCATTTTATTCTTGAGTTTATTGGTTTTTTTAATGATATTAAATAGTTTACTGATCTCAAATCACCATGGTTCATTTGGGAAATCTGTATAGTAGGTTTTTAAATTTTATCTTTCTATTTTCTGAGCAATATTAAGATGACTATCATAGTGAATTGCATATACTAAGCATTCAAAATCCTTTTTTTCATTATTTAGGATGATAGACTATATCCTATGACTGAATATCATTTTAAATATTATATAGATTTCAAACAAAATGTAAGTATCAAGACTTTAACAATAAAAAATATCTGGAGTTCTGGATATGCACAATAGGCAGAATTTAAATGATAGTCATCTTTTTTTTAAATTATTTAAACAAACACTGACTTTTCTACCATCTGGATTTCCTGCACTGATTTATCTATGATGGGCTTAAATGTATGTGTGTCACGCACACACACACACACACACACAGACATACTTATTACCTCATTTACATGTATAAAGTGATGTGTCTCAGAGCAGTCTTGCAACCTGAACAGGGTCCTTTAAAGGATGAGGAGATTATAAATGGTTTAAATACAAAAGTTCCTGTTACATTTTGAAGTTCAGTTCCTTGAGGCAGTCTGGTCTATAAAAAACAAAGACACATGTGCATGTGTACCATATTCTGTTCATTCAGGACAACATTTTCAAAGCCTGACTCTGCTGTTCACTTTAAGTAAGTTAACTTCCAGAATCCTGTCTTTTCTCATTTGTAAAACAGAAGAGATAATACTTGAAACACAGGATCATTATAAGGAACTCAGTTTTTCAGTCTATGTTTTCAGGAATATCTAGAGGAGGTCTTCTATGGCAGGAGCTGAATTAATGTTATTTTTTTTTAAGATTTTATTTATTTATTTGACAGAGAGAAATCACAAGTAGACAGAGAGGCAGGCAGAGAGAGAGAGAGAGAGAGAGAGAGGGAAGCAGGCTCACTGCTGAGCCGAGAGCCCGATGCGGAACTCGATCCCAGGACCCTGAGATCATGACCTGAGCCGAAGGCAGCGGCTTAACCCACTGAGCCACCCAGGCGCCCCTTAATGTTATTTTTTAATTCAATATTTAAACCCCCTTTTTAGTGTACTTTGTGTGGGTGTATGCATAAGTTCCTTAATTGTGTATTTGTATGATATTATTATATAGAACTTTGTTCTTCTTGAAAAACCAAACTTTTTCTATGGTTTGGTAATGGAAAGATAAGTTACATACAACTGAGTGGTTGAATTTCTGACTCAAATGAAGAGAAGCCTTTCTAAAAGACATCAAGCCATTGTGGTAAGAAAAAATTAATGCATGCATTTTTCCCATAGCAGGTAAGGACTACAGAATAGTTCCTGGTATCAGCCAGATATGTCCTGAGGGGATTTCTGTCATAAAAAAGGTGCCTGGACATTCCATCTAGAGTACCTGGCCAAGGCACTGTGAGACTACCTGGAAACCTCATGCAAACAGTGTGACTACCAACCAGACAGCCATGACACAGTTTCAAACTTCCTGCCATTTGCTCCTGAGCACTTGCTGGTTACATTTAATTACTCCAAGAGGGAACAATGCCCTGTGCACAAACACTTACCTGCCATTCAGTGGCCATTCCCAGAAATCCTTAGGATGTTACACCATATGGGTCCTCCATGACCAGAGGATCATGAAGACAGGGCACCCATCATGCTGTGGAGTTTAATTAAATGTAGAAAAAATTGTCTTAAGCTGGGATAATGAGGAAAAGACACTAGAATTTTTTTTATCATTTTTTATTATTTTTGTAAACATATAATGTATTATTAGCCCCAGGGGTACAGGTCTGTGAATCACCAGGTTTACACACTTCACAGCACTCACCATAGCACATACTCTCCCCAGTGTCCTAACCCCACCCCCCTCTCCTGGCCCCCCTCTCCCCAGCAACACTCAGTTTGTTTTGTGAGATTAAGAGTCACTTATGGTTTGTCTCCTTCCCGATCCCATCTTGTTTCATTTATTCTTTTCCTACCCCCCAAACCCTCCACGTTGCATCTCCACTTCCTCATATCAGGGAGATCATATGATAGTTGTCTTTCTCCTACTGACTTATTTCGCTAAGCATAATACCCTCTAGTTCCATCCATGTCATTGCAAATGGCAAGATTTCATTTCTTTCTTTCATTTCTTTGAAATACTATGGCCGCATAGTATTCCATTGTATATATATATACACCACATCTTCTTTATCCATTCATCTGTTGATGTACATCTAGGTTCTTTCCCTAGTTTGGCTATTGTGGACATTGCTGCTATAAACATTCGGGTACACGTGCCCCTTTGGATCACTACATTTGTATCTTAAGGGTAAATACCCAGTAGTGCAATTGCTGGGTCATAGGGTAACTCTATTTTCAACTTTTTGAGGAACCTCCATGCTGTTTTCCAGAGTGGTTGCACCAGCTTCCATTCCCACCAACAGTGCAGGAGGGTTCCCCTTTCTCCACATCCTCGCCAGCATCTGTCATTTCCTGACTTGTTAATTTTAGCCATTTTGACTATTGTGAGGTGGTATCTCATTGTGGTTTTGATTTGTATTTCCCTGATGCTGAGAAGACACTAGAATTTAACCAGTCAAATAGATATTAATCATACCTAAGATTAGTATTAGTAACAATCATGTTATTGGCACTTGCCCATTTTAAGAAGTAACCACAATTACACTTAATTCCCCCCTAATAGAAATGTATGTTTGACTCTAAGCTTTCAAGATAATTTAAATCAGTTTCATTTACCTTTTATCATGCAAATTATAAAAATGTGAATAGTATATATTATCACATATATGATACAAGTTTCTTGTATTTCCTTTTGCTCCTATAGAATTGTCATTATGCCTGCATGCATCTTTTTGTTGCCTCTGTCAAAGATGGACATATATATTCATTCCACATTCTTTGTATTGCTTTGCTTCTCGACTTACATGATAATTTACAATAAAAATTCTGCTATCTCAGCAGGAAGATTCTGCTTTGATGGCTCTTGGGGACTTAACAGTTTTCAAATTATTTATCCTATAACTTCTTCAGAAGATATTATTTCTTTTACTTTTGTTTATAAACTCACAGGTACCTGTATCTATTTTAAGGTGTATCAGTCATTGAGCAGCTTTTGATTCAATTTAAATAGTTTTCATTTTAATTTTAAACTTGTCTACAACTTCTACCGTTAAACTATTTCATAACTTTTTACTGCTTATAGCCTAATATGGGCTGTTTCCCAGAGAGTGTAAACAACCATTACTGTCTCATCTGGTTCAATTTTCTATTCTTGTCAGTTACCTTTTCTTGGCTAGCCATGGAAATTCATACACATCGAAGTTAGTTCATTTGTATTCCTGTTTCCAAACATCAAATAAAGTCATCCATAAATTAATTTTATGAGCAATTAAATTCTTCCAAGTCAATACTTTCTAAATTGATTTCTCTTTTACAATCAAGACACAATTTAGCACCATTTTACAACATTAGGCACAATTCTAAGATACTTTGCTATTTTCCTTTTGCTTTCCCCTTTCATTCCTTCTTTCTTTCTTTTTTAATAAAAATAAAGTTGGTGAGACAGTGAGGATTTAAGCACTGTTTGTGAAGTAGCAGCTGATGCCATGACTCAAGAAGGTGAATTGTTCAGACAAAGGGCTTGTGGTCATGGCCGTAGGGACACTGCTGTGATACCGTCAGGTGTGGAGTCACTTAGGCACTCACACAAAGAGAATTCAAACCATCAGTGATACAACAATTAGGCAAGAGACAGTATCCAACATATTTTAAGGATGTGAGTAAATATAACTTGAGGGTAAAAAATTGGCCTCTCCATAGGTCTCCTTATGGTCATTTAGAAGAAACTTACAAAGACCGACAGTTTTGACTATAAGAACTCTCAAAAACAATGTGAGGGAAAATGGGGAGGATCCATCTGGTTGTATGCCTGTTCTCAAGAAAAATAAATAGGGCTGACCCAGGCAGAAGTAGAAAGTCAAGTATTCCTTCAAATGGTTACTGTGGAGATAAAATGAAACAGGATGATACAGGCGTTTTACCAAGTGTCTGCTACGGAGCAAGATTCAATGGTTAGTAGATGTTATGTTTATGGCTATGATTATCATTACTATGTACATCAGGATTTGTAACTACACTAGCCTTTTCTTTAGTTTTGTTTCCATTCTTATTCTATTTTATACCTGCCTCTTATTTCTTCCCTTTTCAGAAAATTAGTCAAAATTACTAAAACCAGGGTGCCTGGGTGGCTCAGTCATTAAGCGTCTACCTTTGGCTCAGGTCATGATCACAGGGTCCTGGGATGGAGCCCTCCACCAGACTCCCTGCTCAGCCGGAAGCCTGTGTCTCCCTCTCACACTCCCCCTGCTTGTGTTCCCTCTCTCACTATCTCTCTCTCTCTGTCAAATAAATAACTAAAATCTTTTTAAAAATTATTAAAAAACCATTTGCCCGATCCCTGGAGTTGGTGGAGTGAGTGGGGAAAGGGAAGATGTGAGCATACAAGGACTAGCTCAGCTGTTGCAATTCTGTCTGTGTTGCAATATGGAGTCCCCCAGCGATGACGACTAAAATCAGGCAAGTATACAGAGCCAATACCAGAGTATGTCAAAAGCTTTAGACCAATTTGTTGAAGAAAAGAAGGTGGAATTCATTGCTAAAACAGTCTCAAGGGCATATAATAAAGCTGAGGAAGGAACAAATTAGATACATGAAAACAAACAAGCAAACAGCACTTAAACATGAGTCCACAGTGTCATTAAAGAGAAATGACACATGAATAATGTGAGTAGGGACTTGTGAAAGCAGCAGCCAAAGATGAAGGTAAAGAGAAAGGAGATGCATTTACTCCTTGGAAATTGCTACTTTGTGCACACTATGGTGTGATATTTGGCATGGATCAGAGATCACTCCATTTTTTTCATGCTCCTTTTCCCGGATGGGACAAGGTTAGTGACTCCCCGGGTTCATCATCTAGATCTGCACTGTGCAACCCAGTAGGCATTGGTTATATGTGACTTGCAAACATTTGGAATGTCCGGAGTCCAAACAAAGATATGGAGTGATGACAAAACACACTCTGTAGTTTGAAGAATTAACACACAAAGAAGCATGTAAAATATCTTATAAACATTTTTTAATATTATTTACATGTTGACATGATAATATTTTAGATTATTTTGTGTTATAACAATACACTGTTAAAATTAATTTCACCTCTTTCTCTTCACTGTGCTGCTAAAAAAATAAAATTCTATCTATGACTAGCATTATATTTCAGTTGTGTAGAACAGTTTTAGAAATCTTTTTGTACTCTGGGATGTTCTTAGACAACCAATCTCTTCACCCAGACTTTTTAATTCTCAGAGCACTGCTATGAGTGTGTTACTATTATTTTCATTTTGCATCTCACAAAACTTATCTTACAAAAAGTTGAGTAACTTGTCTGGTTCCCAGTCCCCATTCAGGTACAGAACCTGGAATCTGGACAGAGTTCTATGGTGATCTCTGGGCTGTGAGTCTCCACAAGTGGTTATTTTACCACGCTCAAAAGTAAATAACCTAGAGATTCTGGAAAGGATTGTGAAAGGACTCAGTGGGTCGACATATCCACATGAACCTTTATTTGGATTTCAGACCACTTCCTGAGACTAAATTTGTTCAAGATATATTATTAAATGGGAGGATGAAGAATCTCTGGTCTATCTCTTGGTCTATCAAACCAAATATTCAGCTGTAGTCAGTCCATGTAAGACTTAATACCTAGCTTGTTTTGGATAAACATTGAGTGCGACTAGTTGTACGCAATCATGATTGCTACAGTCCTTCAGCAACCATTAAGTGATCTGTTTAAGTAGTAAAGAAAAAAGATGATTAAGATATAGTTTTGTTCTCTCAGGGAATAGAGAATGAGTTGCAGGAAATAACTGTAATGGATTTGGGTCAACACGATATGAAACGTATGAAATTGAAAAGTGCCAAAAAGTTTGAAGTATTAACATCCATTTGAGGAAGATTGGAAATACTTCATGGAAGAGTATTGTCTGGGGACTTGAAAAAAGCGCTCATCCTTGCAACAGGACAGGGAAATATGAAACAGTAAATTGTAGTCAGAAACTTTAGGTCTTGATCATATCTTTTCTCCTGTCAGTGACATCCGGAATTCATACTGAAGGAGGGGAGAAAGAGGGAGAGAGAGGAATGCATCTGATCTTAACTGAGGGTGGGGTGGATGATGACAATGACACACCGCGGGTGAGTGAATTGTTGAGCATTTTAGGCTCTCTGATCACCTTGGTATCTTGATTGAAGGTTTCTCTTTGCTCATGCTTAGCAGTGAAATGATAAAAGCAAAAAGGCATATGGGTAGTCAACCCTGCAATGTAATTTGATACAATGAGAGAAAGATAAAGATCCAAAGTCCAGGTGGTTACTCTTTTCAGGAAAAAAAAAAAGTGATTATATTGATATTCTAAGGAGTTAAAATTTGAAAAAGAGCAAAGCTAGAAAAGAGCTGAAGAAATACATAATTGGTCTGATCCAGGGCTCAAGAATCTGTACGTCTTAATTGCACAAGCAGAATCGATTAAGTGCAGGACAGGGAGGGAGGAATGGGTGGATAGGTTTAAAAATTGACTGTTGAAATTAATACTTTATTGTTTATTGGTTTTTAATTTTTTATCCCAAAGCATCCATCAAATGGCATTGCTTAAATAGTACAACGCCTAGAATTCAAAATTTACATAGGTAATATTTTACTTTGAATTTGTCTGGGGAAAAAAATAAATATGCAAATGATAATGATCTAGCATTGTGATGTATTTGTACAGAGTATAAAATAACAACATATTATTCGTTAACAATAAGAAAATATCAAAGGTCATATATATTCTTAAGGATGTTGTCCAAATTTAATATATATTCTGAGAAAATATCCTGAAAGTTTCAGTTCATTTGATTTTATTTCTCAAACTGTTCATATGTAATCAAGCAATCTGTGCCTTTAAAAAAAAAAGGAAAAATGAATTATTTGCTTTTTTGAAACTAGTATAAAGTCTATGCAAAATTGTTTGTGCAGATGTTGGGGAAGTCTGCATTGTTGGGGAATGAACAGCAGTGGTCCCCCTTTCCTGCCCCTAGAGAGAAGGACCTGGAGTTTTCTGCAGCAGATCCCTGAAGATGACTTTTCCCAAACCAGAAGCCAAGCAATGCCAGGCCCAGACCCAGTTTGCAGAACCAAGTGTTTCAAATAATTGTACAAGCCGAAGAATTCCGGTGGTGTCCTACTTCTCCCAGGGAGGAAGAGCAATGCGCTGTGTATATGCTAGGGGGCGCTGTAATCACACACACTCGGGTCAAATGGAATCCAAGGATGGACAGCGCTGCTGCTACCTTGAGCCCTCACCTGCCTCTTCTTCTTCCAGTCAGCTCTCCAAGCCTGGCCCTGCTCCAACTGCCCATCAGTAGAACCACCGATGTTTACATGGGCATCTTAGTGTCTATATCTCTCCATCTACCTCTCCCTCAACATCTTAAATGGCCTGCTGGGAAATACGTACCGTTATATAAATTCTACCGATGGCCATGGGAATAGTGAGAAATCAGAGGTTACGCCTGGGCAGTTCTGCTGAGTGAGAACCTTGGGCTGAAGTGCCTGAGAATAAGGAATCCTGGAGCTGCTGGCAGCGCCTGGCCCTGCCTGGAGTTTTGAATTCATTTATGAATCCAGATATCACCATGAGTTCTTCTGTCTTTGATATTTTCCAATTCATCTTAGCCAGCTCTTAACAAAAGGGCATCATATCAGAAAAAGAGAGGGGAAAGTCACTATAAAGAACAGAATTAAAATAATTCATTGGCATGCTGGATATAAAGGTATAGAATTGGGGGGTGGATGCAGTGTTGGGGGCTGAACACAAGTCCAGATGGAAACCAGGAAAATTCTGGCTTGATGGAACAGTCCCACACACAGTCTCCAGAAAAATTTGAGCACTGACTGTAGTGTTATGGTTAGTGCCTATAACTTAACAGATTTTAAACTATTTTTTACTTATTGGACTAACTTATTTAAATAAAGTCACTGATCTACAAAATAGTTTCTTCTATATTTGCTGATTTTTTCCTATAATTGACAAAATACAATATTTCAAAATCAAAATAGATACACATCTATCTCTATGAATATGAATGATGATATAAAGATGAATTGTGAGCTTCTGACATGTATTAAGAAATATAAATTGAAGAATGTTATTAAGTCATGTGTTGGCCCATTTTGTTTTTGACATAGTAACAAAGCATGCTTTAAACTGAGTGAAATTGATTTTTGAGATCTATGTTCATGGAATGGGGAAAAAGATATTTTTAAAGAGTCATTTAAATTTTAAATCCAATGAATTTTGCAAAGCAAAACAAAATTATTATCACTGTCCCTAAAATAAAATCTCCTTTCAAAATAGTATTGAATTTTGTAAAACAGAATAAAGTAGAAGTTATTACAGTAAACATTTTGACAAATCAATTGGTATTTCAACTAAAATCAGCTTAAAGTTATATCAATAGCCAAATTTTGTTAAGCACTTACTGTAATGCTAGCTACAGTGTTAGATCTTTTAAATGCATTACATCATGTTTCATGCCAGCCCTATAAAAGAGCTAATATTACCCCCCTTATAGAGATGAAGAAACAAGTTTTAAGATATTAAATAACTTGTCAGACATCACTCTTGGGACTGGCAGGGCTGGAATCCCAGCCAAGGTATTCTGACTCCAAAGCCCTTACTAGGAACCTCCAAGTTATGGTCCACCCCACCCCTCCTATTAAGAGGCAAGACAAGGGAACTTTAGAATAATGTATGCATATGTATCAAATTAAGTAATGGATATATTTTTGCATTGATGTCTCTTGGTGGAATTTTTAGTCCATTAAACCTTGGTAGCAAAGATTAGAATCATAAAATGTTATGGATGCTTGTAAAGACACCCACACTCACCATCTCAGATACGTGCATTCAAGAGCGTGCGTACATGACACTGCTTCCTACATGAGCTGAGGTGATGATACCTTTACTGCTCACTGGAGGTTTCAGTTTGGCTTGATGAGAAGTGAGAGGCCATTTTTTTTAAATTGTTATAAATATAATGGCATTTCCCAGAGCAATACCTTCCAAGTGTTTTTCATATGCCTTCCGTGGCTTGCGAAAAATTACATTTTGGGTGGTGTTCTTTTCCTATCAAATATTTCTTTGCTTGCCAGTGTTGAAGGACTGTAGTCCACACGGCTAGCCAGTTATCCATGTGTATCAGGAATTGCTCTCCTCGGGGAACTGGGATTTACCACTTTTTTCTTGCCTTCTTGCCTTACTTCTTTCCTCCCTCCCTACCTACCCACAACCCTTCCTTCCTTCCTTCCTCTCTCCCTCCCTCCCCCCTTTGTTCCTTTGTGCCTTCTCTCTTTTTTGGCATTCCGTGGAGGACCACACTTCAAAAATTGGTTCTCGTGAAATCTTATTCTTTTAGGTTTTCCTGTTGCAGGATATAAATTTACACTCTTTTCACATGGTTCCTTTCTTTTCTTTTCTTTTTTAAGGGTTTATTTATTTGACAGAGAGAGATCACAAGTAGAGAGAGAGACAGGCAGAGAGAGAGAGAGAGAGGGAAGCAGGCTCCCTGCTGAGCAGAGAGCCCGATGCAGGACTCGATCCCAGGACCCTGAGATCATGACCTGAGCCGAAGGCAGTGGCTCAACCCACTGAGCCACCCAGGCGCCCCACATGGTTCCTTTCAAATCTTTTCTTCTTTGATGGGCAGACAATAATGTTAATTATAAAATATAAAAGGTCAATTTTTATTTCACCATTTCAGTGGTCCTTGCAAGCATAACATAAATCATCAGATAATAAAACCACCATTGCCTTCCTGCCATCTATCTCTCTTAGCTGATCTTCCTGACAGAGGAAAACTTAGCCCAGGGTCTCCAGGCTCTGTGTTGTTTCCTCCAGTTATTAGAGTAATTATGGCTGACTTTGCTCATTGGAATCTTAGAGTTTACAAGTTCTGTTTGTGTCTCTTCTTCCCCCTAAAGTTGCGTGTTTTTCATACCAACAAATACCAGGAGATTGAAGTGTAAATGAGGGAGGGGAAAAAAACCTGAGGGAGGGGTGAGGGGAGAGTAATTCATAATCCAATCTACCAAAAGCGAGCATCGCAATTGTTCATGCTATAAGTATCATCCGAGGGATATACAGTTTTATACGATGACTTTTAAATGGCTCTTTATTCCTAACAAAGTTGTATGTTATTATAGAAATTTTAAAAATAGAGAAATTAAGAGGCAATTAAAGACTCACTAAAAATCACCCCTTTGCAATAAATGCAATTCATAGTTGTATGTGGATGTTCAGTCTTTTCCTCATGAATAAGTATATACTTGAGAGAATTGATTTCTAAGTGTATTTAATACAGAAATATTCAGAAAAACCAAATAGAATGAAATAAGTAGGATGAATTAGTGATAGCTATTGTCAGTCACCAGTCTGGGTGCAAAGTTTGTTGGCTGTCTTCTGTTTCGTCTAGTAATTGTCGGCGTGTATCAAGTGAAGATTTTCTTTCCCTTCTCAGCTCCCTTCCCTCGTCTCAGGCCTCACTGGCTGAGGAGAAGGTATATTGTTTCCATCTGCCTCAAGGAACACACCAAGGAAAATGAAGTCACTGTTGAGTTGGCAGGATTGATCAAAGGAGAATGCGTTACGTTGGAGGGGAAATATTAGTGTTAATTAGCAAGAATAAAATATCTCAAGTCTGTTGATTTAGATGAATGGCCACGGCAAGGAGATGATGCGACGGGAGAACAGGAAACCTCCAGCTGCCTGCAGGCGTTCCTGACCCAGCATCAGAGAAGCTGGGAAAAAACGTCCTTACAGACTTGACACAGAGGTTCCAAATAGGAAGCGAATGTCCCACAGCGGTACTTCACAAACAGCCTCAATTTATGCAAATGATAACGTAAATTGTTCTTCTTTATGAACGTTAGGACCCTTTTCTTGATACCCAGAAAAAGAGCTTTCCTTGAAAGAATATCAGTTGCAGTGGTATTTGTTGCAAGGACAAAGAAAGTTTCTTTCCATTGCTTGTCACCACCATTCACATCACAGACTTAAAATGTCCTTCAGTAACTTTTATGAAAGACCTTACACAATTCTGCCACCATCTCCCCCCCTCCCCCATTTATGGAGATGGCACCCATTGTTCATTCACAAAACCTGGAAGATATTCCTTACTCCTTACTCAAAACCCACATATAATCTATCACCAATTCCTGTGGATTCTTGTCATCACTCTAAATCAAAGGGGCCACTATTTATCTCCTTACTGGCCTTCCTATCTCCACTCTAGATTACACACATCAACCAGAGTGATAACTTATGCAGAGATCATATCACTCTCCTGATTAGAACCATTCTCGTACAGAGATGTCCTTTCATGACAGACTCGGGTTTTTGTGTGGAAGACTTTCCCAAAAATTCTCATTGTGTCTGGCTGATGGGTCCTTCTCAGTGTAGTATTTTCAGTGAATGAGCTTTTGGGTTTGCTAGCTTCTTTATTCTTTCTGATCTCTGTCTTATTTGTTTCTATTCTCATATCTAATATTTTTATCCTTCTACATTTTTGCATGTTTTATTGTCTATTTCTGTCCTTTTAGTGTTTCCTCATTTCTAATACCTGAGTTTAAACATAAAAATTACCTTCTGAGGTACAATAGCTGCACTGCATAAGTTTTGTTAAAATTTTCTTTCATTTTCAATCAGGTCCCCTTGGTATCTAGTAGTCATCATAGGTATTTCCTTTTTAGCCAAAAGTTATTTGAATCTATTTTTTAATATTTCATTGTGATTTCCCCAGGGGCACCTGGGTGGCTCAGTGGGTTAAGCCTCTGCCTTCAGCTCAGGTCATGATCCCAGAGTCCTGGAATCAAAGCCCTGCATGGCGCTCTCTGCTCAGCGGGGAGCCTGCTTCCCCCCCTCCCTTCTCTGCCTCTCTGCCTATTTGTGATCTCTCTCTCTGTCAGATAAAGAAATAAAATCTTTAAAAAAAATTTCATTGAGATTTCTTGTTTATTTTCTTGTTATTAATATATTGATTTATAATTTTAAGGCATAATATTCAGACACTTTTGTATGGTATTGTTTGTTGTTTGTTGTAAATTACTCCCTAGCTGAGTGTTTCAATATGCTTTTCACGTTTATATCTTCAGTCCCTGTGGAAATTCTACTCAGTGTCATGTGACGGGAATACCGAATATAATGTTTTATACTGATAATCATTTGCTCTGCATTACTCATAAACTTCTGTTCATGGAAGAGACCAGGTTTTCCTTATGGCTGTTTAATAGCACCTCATCTCATATATACATGTTCTGAAATTCACAGTCCCTTTCATGAGATCTCTATCCAGCTTCTCTATTCTATTTTTTCTAGCTTCTTGCAGATACCACATTGTCTTAAAAAATATTGCTTTACAATACGTGTTAAGGAGCACCTGGGTGCCTTAGTCAGTTAAGCGTCTGCCTTTGGCTCTGGTCATGATCCTGGAGTCCGGGGATCCAGCCCCACATCGGGCTCTCTGCACGACATGGAGCCTACTTCTCCCTCTCTTTCTGCCTGCAGCTCCCCCTGCTTGTGCACTCTCTCTTTCTGTCAAATAAGTAAATAAAAATCTTTAAAAAAAATTTTAAATAAATAAAGAAATAGAATAAAATATGGTTAATATATGATAGGGAAGGTCTCCTTAATTGGTTCTTTTTCAAAACTCTTTTAGTGTTCTGTTTAAAATGTACATACATGCGTGTGTACATGTATGTGTACTTATCTATACATAAACATTACTATTTTAAATTTTAAATTCAATCTTTGCATTTTTAAACTTTTTATTGAAGTGAAATTCATGAGGTATAAAATTAAACATTTTGAAGTGAACCATTAATGTGGCATTTAGTGTATTCACAATATTAGGCAACTACGACCTCTTTCTATGTCCAAAACACTTTCACCACGCCAAAAGTAAACTCAGTAGGTTTCTTATTATTCCTTCCCTCTGGCCCCTGGAAATCACCAATCAGCATTCTGTCTATATATATTTACCTGTTATGACTATTTCATATATATGGAATAATGCAGTATGTGATATTTTGTGTCTGGACTCTTTCATTTAGCGTGTTTTCTTTTTTTTTTTAATTTTATTTATTTGACAGAGAGAAATCACAACTAGGCAGAGAGGCAGGCAGAGAGAGAGGAGGAAGCAGGCTTCTTATGGAGCAGAGAGCCCAATGTGGGGCTCCATCCCAGGACCCTGAGATCATGACCAGAGCCGAAGGCAGAGGCTTTAACCCACTGAGCCACCCAGGCGCCCTAGCGTAGCATTTTCAACATTCATCTATGCTATATACTTATATCATGTATTCCGTTCTTTTTTTTTTAAGATTTTATTTATTTATTTGACAGACAGAGATCACAAGTAGGCAGAGAGGCAGGCAGAGAGAGAGGGGGGAAGCAGGCTCCCCACTGAGCAGAGAGCCCGATGCAGGGCTCGATCCCAGAACCCTGGGATCATGACCTGAGCCGAAGGCAGAGGCTTAACCTACTGAGCTACCCAGGCGCCCCTATTCCGTTCTTTTTTATGGCTGAATAACATTTCATTGTATCTTAGTTTATCCATTCGTCTTATTGATGGACATTTGGCCTAGTTTGACCTTTCGGTTGTTGTTGAATAGTACTGTTTTGAAAATATGTGCACGTTTGTTTAAGTACCAGTTTTCTATTATTCAGGCTATATATCTAGGAGAAGAATTGCTGGGTCACATGGGAATTCTACGTTTAACTTTTTGAAGAGTAGTCAGATTGGTTTGATAGTGGCTGGACTATTTTTTATTCAACGTACATGGCAGTGCACAGAAGATTCAGTCTCTTCACCTCTTTATCACCACTTATGATTTTCCATTTTTTAAAATTACTTTCATCCTAATGGGTTTGAAACAAGACATCACTGTGATTTTCATCTGCATTTCCCTCATGTTAATGATGTTGATCATCTTTTCATGTGCTTTTTGGCCATTTGTGTATGTTTTTTGGAAAAACATCTATTAAACTTGTTTGCTTATTTTTTTTAAAGAATTAATTGTTTGCCTTTTTGTTCAGCTATAGAAGTTCTTTTTATATTCTTTATATTAAAACTTTATTAGTTTATATAATTTCCATCATTGTATTAGTTTATTTAATTTATTTATGTATTTAGTTTATTTATTATATAAATTAGTTAATTTATATAATTTCCATCTTTGTAAATTCATTGAGATCGTTTTGTGGGCTAACATGCGGTCCTTCCTGCAGAATGTTCCATGTGAGAGGTATGCTTATTCTGCTGCTGTTGGGTGGGATGTACCTATAAGGTCTACTTAGTCGAGTGTTGTTCAACTCCTATATTTCCCCATTAATTTCTTTCTGAATGGTCTCTCCATCATTGAAATTGGGTGGCAAGTCTCCAGCTTTTACTGTGGAACTACTTTTCCTTCGATTCTGTCAATGTTTTCTTATATATTTTGGGGGCTTTGTTGTTTGTGGTATACATGTTTATAGTTGTAATATCAATTGACCCTTTTTTTTTAAATGGAAAGAATATACAAGCACTCATGAAGCCTCCAGCTAGATACAATTGCTAATCCTTTTTTTAAAAAAATTTTTATTTATTTGCTACAGAGAGAGAGAGATCACAAGCAGGCAGAGAGACAGGGGGAAACAGGCTCCCTGCTGAGCAGAAAGCCCAATGCGGCGCTCGATCCCAGGACCCTGAGATCACGACCTGAGCGGAAGGCAGAGGATTAACCCACTGAGCCACCCAGGTGCCCCTCAATTGACCCTTTTAAAAATGCATCATGTTTGACTGGCTGGCTCAGTCTGCAGAGCCCATGACTCTTGATCTTGGCATTTTAAGTTTGAGCCAATGTTGGGTGTAGAGATTACTTCATAATAAAAACTTTAAAATAAATTTAAAAACAAAATAAAAATGCATTATATTCTTCTTTGTGTCTTGTAAGTTTTTCACTCAAAGAATATTTTTTTCTGATGGTAGTGTAGCCACTCTTCTCTGTTGATTACTGTTTTCACAGAATATGCTTTATTGTTTTTGTTGTTGTTTTTGTTGTTTTATATCCTTTGACTTTCAACCTATTTGTGTCTTTGGATATAAAGTGGGTCTCTTTTAGATAGAAGATAGATTTTTGTTGTTGTTTTCCCATTCTGGCAATGTCTGTCTTTTAATTAGAGAGTTTATTCATATTGAAAGCAATTAGTGATAAGGAAGAATTTAATTTTCCCATATTTCTATTTGTGTGTGCACATCTTTTTTTATTTTAAAAGCTTTATTTATTTATCTGAGAGAGAGATTGAGAGAGAGCATGAGCAGGAGGGGCACAGGGAGAGGGAGAAAGAATGTCAAGCAGACTCCACGCTGAGTGTGGAGACCAGCATGGGGCTCGATCTCACGACCCTGAGATCATGACCTGAACCAAAACTGAGAGTCCAATGTGTAATTGACTGCACCACCTAGGTGTCCCTGTTTTTTGTGCTTTATACGCTATTACTACATTCATTTATGTTTAATTGATTTTTGTACTATACCATTTTTATCCCTTCCATTTCCTTTTCCTATCTAAAAAAAAATAGGTATTGTCTAGTTACCTGGGAATTTCAACTTAGCTGCAGTAGAATACAAAAATCTCTTTTGCTGTATAGCTTGTTCCCCATTCTTTGTATTGTTGTTAAAAATTATATCTTTACATATTCTGTGCTCATTAGCAGGTTATATTATTTTCATCCATTTGACTTTTAAATCATGAGGAAAATGACAAGAGAAAGTGGTTTTGATGAGAAATTGGGTGTTAATCTCTTTGAGATTATCTTTTATGTGATGTCATTTCTCTCTTGTTGCTCTTAAGATTTTGTCCTTCAACCATTTGGTTATAATGTGCCTCAGTATTTATTCTTAGAAATTATTCTAGTTGAATTTATTTAGTTTCCTGGAGAAGATTTCATATCTTTCATCAAATTTGGAAAGTTTTTAGCCATTGTTCTTCAAATATTCTTCTTATCCCTTTCTCCCTTTGCCTTCTGGGATTCCAATAACATGTATGTGGCACAATTGTGGGTGTCCCACAGGTCCCTCCGGCTCTGTTTACATTTTTCTGTTGTTGTTTTTGTTTTGTGTTGTTGCTGTTGTTCACATTGTTTTCATTCGTTTTTGTCTCTGCTCCTCAGATTGAATAATCTCAGTTATCCAGTTTTCAATTTTACCTATTCTTTCTTCTGTCTTGCCACATGTCTTCCTCCTTATAGATATCCTCATTGTGCTCAGACATAATTTTACTGGTTTACTTTAGTTCTTTGCCCATTGTTTTCTTTAGCTCTTTGAACATATTAAGACAATTGGTTTAAAGATTTTGTCTAATAAATCTAGCATTTGGTCCTCGGAAGGGACAGTTCCATCAATTTTGTTTTACTTTGAGTTGCCCATATTTTACTGTCCCTTGTGTGACTTGTTTTATTTTTGTTGTTGTTTTTGTGGTTTTGAATATTATAATGTGATAAGTCTGAAATCAGAGTCTCTATTTCCTAGAATGTCCTGTGTATTGTTGAAGTCTGCAGTTACCTATTTGTTTTGAGACTTTTTCTTCTTTTTTATGTTTTTCATTTCCAAAGAGTATATGCCTTCTATATCCTCATATGTGGTTACTGCAATCTGTTTCATCATCTTTGTGGTCACCCAGTGATCTGAAACAGATTTTCTTAAGTGTCTGGAGCCAAAAAGAGAAAAAGAAAATATTACTATCCTGGCCTTTGCTTGTTCCAGCACCGCTTACCTTGGTCACTGTTTCAATACTAAGCTGCCAACAACTGTTTTTTCTTTTCTTTTTTTTTTCTTTTTTCTTTTTTCTTTTTTTTTTTTTTTTCCTTCACCTCCTACTTGTACAGAGATGCAAGTCTAGGGTCGTATCAGATATTTTTTAAGCAGGGATTTTGTCCTGAGTATATGAATTTTACTTTCTCTTTTGAGCCCTTATTTCATAAGAGACTTCCTCTTCTGTTTTCTCCTGCCCAGGCTTGGATCTGCATTCCACTAGCTCAATCTGCCATATGTTGGCTTACATGGCAACAGAAAGTGTATGTCTTTGAATCTTTTGACAGATTCTACCAATGCTCAGAAAGCTGTTCTAGCCCAAGCTAGAGAGGGAGAGGCAGCAAAACAAAGCTTAGCCTCTGTGCCAGTGAAATCATCCATATTAGTGTCCTGGCACTTGCAATCTGTTCCAGAAACTCAACCTTCCACCTCATAGTTGCTTCCACTAAATTGGAAAATAGGACACAGTAAGCAGTTGAGCAAAAGTGCCAGAACACTGTCTTGCCAGAAAGCAACCACGCTTTTATCTAATAAGCAGTTCTCTGGTGATTTTTTCCCCCTATTTTGTAGCTATGTACTGTGAGATATTATTCAGTGAGGTGTTTTTTTTTGTTGTTGTTGTTTTTTTTTTTAAAGATTTTATTTATTTATTTGACAGAGAGAGAGAGATCACAAGCAGGCAGAGAGGCAGGCAGAGAGAGAGGAGGAAGCAGGCTCCCCACGGAGTGGAGAGCCCGATGCGGGGCTCGATCCCAGGACCCTGAGATCATGACCTGAGCCGAAGGAAGCCGCTGCCTTCGGCTCAACCCACTGAGCCACCCAGGTGCCCCCAGTGAGGTGTTTTTGTATGTATAGTTATGGGATCCTATATAGCTGGACTTTGGGATTTTCTCTACCTTTGCCATTGCCAGGCTCTAAGTTTTATATAAATTCCTTAACTTTCTAAGTTTTCTCTTCTGATAAGAAATATAAATTCAGAATCCACACCAATTTAATGTATGAGATTGGAGCTTAGATTTTCCATGTAAAACTTTATTGCTTTTTAACTTGGGAGTATCAAGAATCTTCATTGTGTTTTTGAATCTACAGGCACATCTTTTTCTAGATTCCTTTAATGGTTCTATCTTTTATGCAGACGTCTCAGTTCTAACTTCAAGCCACATACTTTCTTTCATGAGTATTTAGAGCCATTACTCTGTATGATACAGTCCACTCTAATTTAGAGTAGCTCTAAATTATCTCTTTGTCTCTAATACTAGAAATGTTCTGTTCTTTTCTATAAGCTCCAAAGTCCATTTTAAAATTCCTATAGTTGCACAGCATTTTAAAGATTGGCACAGCAACAATTCTGCATAGCTTTGCCCCATTTTGCCTGAACTTAAAATTTCTTCATCGATTCTTCAACTCACTTTAATCTGCATCTGTCCATACCACATCACTGGAGTTGCAGGTTATCTATGACCTGCAAATTGTCAAGTTCAATATCTTTTATACTTTCATTTTACTTGATTACTAGGCAGCATCTGATGCAATGAATCATTTTCTTCTTCAGCACATTTGTATTTATTTTCTGTGCCTGTGTCTCCTATTTTTCTTTTATGTCTGATAACTCTATTCACTACTTTCTCCAGCTTCCCCTTTAATAATCTTTATTATTAATATTTTTAGTTTATTACTGAATTCCTTTATTGCTCACCTTGAAGTATGGACTAATATATTCTTATGCATTCCAATAGCTTCAATCATCATATATATGCACATATTTTTTTTCACTAGTAAAATTGTCTACTTGACATTAATACTAATTGCCTTAAGGAATTTAGAGCCAAATATTCCCCAAATCTGAACACTCTTACCCTTCCTAAAACTAGTATTTTGCATTGTTCATTTAAGTAAATACCAAATTTATCTCTAACTTGTTCAAATTATGATCCTGGGAAGTATCATTTAGTCTTCTCTCTTCTTCCTCCTTTCACTCTATGTTAATTATCAATGAACTTTTCTACAATCAATATATATCTTAATTTTATAATTTTTTCCCAACTTTATTGTCACCATACATATGCAATGAACCATCCTTTCTCACTGAAGTAGTATGATATCTTCTTGATTGGTCTCCCTGATTTCATTCTTCAGTAAGGCACAAAATTTCTCCTGGAATCAATCAGAAATGTCTTCCTGAAATGAAAACAGGACCTTGCCACTTGTCTGACAAACTTCAACAGTGACTACCAATTGTATATAATAAAGGAGGAAATGTAAAATAAAGAAAAAGAGAAAGAGCATAAATAGAAAAAGAAATAGCAAAATGATTAAGTCTAATAATTACATTAAATATAAAAGGCCTAAACACAGCAAATAAAGACAAAGAATGGCAGGAGTAATTTTAAAAATTAACCAACTATAATTTGTTTACATGAAACTTACTTCTACTCTTAAAAATAATCCTGATACTGCCAGATACAGATAGATTAAAAAGTGTGTATTGACTAATTTTCCCTGCCACACTCAAAATTCAATTAAGATGTACCATAGTTCTAAACATAAAAAGTTAAAACTATAAAGCTTCCATAAGGTAACATGGAGGATATCACCACAACTTTAACAAATGCAAAGATTTCTTAAAGACAAAAAGCATTAACATCAAGCATAAAAAAATATATAAATTTAACTTAATCAAACTTAAAAATTTTTAATTAAAAAAACATTGAAAATCAAAACTGGAATATTACATACTCAGAGTGTATACCATGGTTAATAGTCTGTTTCTTAATTTGTCTCTCTCCATTTTTTCTCTATGCTCGTTTTATTTATAAAATTGCACATATGAGTGAAATCATATGGTATTGGTCTAACTGACTTATTTTGCTTAGCATTATATGCTCTAGCTCCATCTATGTCCTTACAAATGGCAGGACTTCATTGTTTGTTTGTTTGTTTTTATGGCTATATATACTGCATATGTGTGTGTATAATGGAATGTGTACTACATATACTGAATGAATATACATCTTCTATATCCACTCATCAGTTGATGGACACTAATGGACACTTGGGCTGTTTCCATAGTTTGGTTATTTTAGATAATGCCGCTAACATAGATCTGTCTTAATGAATATTGTGGCATTTGGAAAAAGTTAGACACAGAAATTTTATACTTTATGATTTCAGTTACATGAAACTCAGAAAGTGGAAGAAGAAATCCAAGCTGTAAGAAATCAAAACAGTGGTTAGGAAGATTAACTGGAAAATGACACCAGTAAATATTCTTGGTGGTAAAAATAGTCTAAAGTTTGACTGCGGTACAATGGATACATGAGTGTAAAATTTATCAAAGCTCATTAAATTCTGCATTTAAGATCAATGCATTTCTTTGTATGTGAATTTTAGCTAATATACATAAATGTTAAGGTGATTTTCTATCACATGTCCTGAAGTTTGAAGGTAAGCAGTACATACTATCTTCTTTCTCTTCTTTCTCTTTCTCTTCTTCCCAGAGCCCTCTCTCCCCTTAGCATTCTTAACATGGACTTCCACTATCAAGAGTGCCTAATGATCATTTGATGGCCCCTAGAACATCAATATTCACATTTCCTTCACAGTCAGGAATACAGAGAAAATGGGAGGTTCAAAATTGGTGACTACTAGTGTATCAGCACAATTTTCCTGGACATTTTATCCAAAAACTATGACTTATATGTAATTTGATATTATCTTCAAGAGAGCCAAGCAAATATAATTTTTGAAAAGGTGACCACAATGCCACTCCCAAGATAATAGTTCTATTATTTAGTAAGAAGAGATAAATAGGTATTGGAAAGTTAATACTAGCTCTATTGGTTCCCCACCATTGAAGTTTCCAAATTTTCATGCACAAGCATTTTCATACATATATATATATACACATATATACATATATATGTATACATATACATATATGTATATATACATATATATACACATACATATATATAGTGCAATTTCTCCATCTCTAAGGATGATGACCCAAAACCTCATCTAGCTATTGCTTTCATCTTTGAGAAACAGTCCAGAATTTCTGAGTGATATAAAAACGTCTTCACTATGTCATTGTTGATCCTCATTTGTTAGTTTAAATCAGTTTAAAATTTATATGCTCCAAATACATCCAATATAAAATGGTTGAGAATAAACAATATAAACATTGTAATAGCTTCATTTGTAAAACGGAGGAGTGAAAATCCCTCAGCTGTTACTAGTTCATAACAAGTAACATCTTTTGAGGGAAAAAATGTCAGACAATTTCTTGTTTCATACGTTTATTGTGATTAACATTTATGCAGAACCAACCAATTGCTGAAGCATACTGTGAACAGAATAGATTATGACCAGGGGCATTGTGAATTTAGTTAAGCTCCTAATTGCATTTTCTGTCTTCTTTTCTAGTAACATTTATTTGTGTGTGTGGGGGGGTGTTCTCTTTCTCTCTCTCTCTCTCTCATTTCTTCCTTTCTTTTTCAGGCTTTGGCATTCCCTTTTTTTCACTAGGGCCCATAAAAATCATTTCCTTTGCATGTGTAGATATGATCATTATTGCCATTCTGTCTCCATGATACCTGTCTCTGCCCCTTGGTGGTGATAATTGATAAGAAAAAGGTATTGAACTTATTTCCCTTTCAATTCTAAAGAAATTCTCTGCTTTGCATTTTGTAAGCCCATATATTAATTTCATTCTTCCAATTAACTAGTTGTTGGATGGATCTTTTAAAGCAATGGCACTATCTTAAGATGGTATTTTTCCTGTTGTTCAAGATAGTATGTATTACCTTAAGTTTCTTCTAGATTCAGGTCCAAATTAATCAGTATTTACTTGGGTTTGCTTCACTGTTTTTGATATAGACTCTTGTTTTGTGATTTTACTTGTCAATTATTTACTTTTACTATACTTAATATTTTGGGTTAGATTTTTTAAAAAAGAGGGAAAAAACAATCTTATTGTGTCAATTTGAAATAGAGGACATGAAAGGATTCTGAGCACTACTTTAACTTTTGGATGGACAGGCTTTCTACCTTGACAGCAGATCACTCTGTGATCTGAGGCATGTCCATAGATTTCTGACAGGTTAAAAATGCCCCAGTTGTGCCATGCTTGTGGTAGCAGCAGCATGTCAAGTAGGCCAAAGGAAACTATTCAGAAATATATTCAGTTAAATATTTTAAAGAACCTTATTTCTTCAAGAAATCCTGAGTAAAACAAATCCCAGTGGGAGTCTTTTGGCTTACCTATTATGGCTATTAATAAATATAGATTCCAGGACAGAATTGCCTTATGGCTACAATAAGAGTGACTGTGGAAACACAGATTCCCATTGACATCTGGTTGACCTAATTCTCCTACTTTATAAAAGGGGATAACTGAAAAGAATTTCCAAGAGCTGAATATCTCTCCAGAGTACACCTCATAACTATTTCTCTGAACTTCATCATGTTAATGATTTTTAATTGATTAAAATGATTTATTGGAGAAAATTTTATTACACTGCCCTGCCCCTTATTTAATTTTTTTCACAAAATTGTGCTCTTCATTATGTTAAATGATTCCTTTTCATTAATTTATTAATTTACCTCCAAAAATATGGAATTTTTTTATTTTCTCAGAAGCAAGTATTTCACGTATTTCTTTTTTTAATTCGATCTAGATCTTATGAATTTCACATTTGAATTTCTAGGCTAAACTAAATTTTAATACATAGTTATAAAAGATCTGATTGAAGAAATGTTGAACAGTGAGAAGTATGTGAGTGGGAGAGATGTGGCCAGAACCATCTTTCCCTGGCCCTGAGGAAAGAAACCAGCTATCCAATCACAGTGGATCCAGGCATGGAGCAAATTTCTTTCTCATTTTATAGAAGTGTGAGAGATATAGCTTAAAGATTCTCTTGACAGGGTCAAGTATAAAGGTGTTATTATCCCAAGGAGCTCTAAATATTGAGGTGGTACAAATCTTACCTGATCAAGGAACTGAGACACGAGATACTGTATTGCAGATTTGTAAAAAGGCCTGCAGTTCATTGTTCAAGGAGACATTCCAGGCAGACCTGAGATCACCTTATTCCACATTTTAGAGTCTTTACCCACAATATCCCACACATGGCTCAATGTTTTGTATAACTTAGAATGTTTTCAACTGCAGATGTTAGAAATCCATACAGAACTACCTTAAACTTCCAAATAGAATGGGCCAGATAACAGAAGAAATATAGCAGTTTCAAGAATTATTATAACTTTGAGGAACCTCAAAAAAAAGAACCAAGAATTCAAGATAACATCAGTTGACATCAAAGCTGAAGAAGGGCAATTTCCAAAGTGAAGGGAAATATGAATCTTTCCATAAGATATGACCAGATACCGAAGAGATAGGCGTTCACATCCCCATTGCTCTTATTGAATTCTCACCAAAAAGTATGTCAACATCTATTATGTTAAATCCTAAATAGTAAAACATATTTAAGTATATCACACCCTTTCTGGCTTGCTTAAGAAATTATAATAAACATAATAAATCATAATATTAATATATAATATTATAATAAACTTATAATAAATTATAATATTAATACATAATATAATAAAATTATAATAAACTTGATAAGAGAGTGTACTGACATTGATAGTAATTGAAATGAATAACTGTTTCCTTGACTGAAGATTTCTTTTAGAAGATATGAGACATTGCTTTCAAGCTGAAAATTGGTAAAATGTTAGAATAAAATTATTTTTACTATGTTTATGAGCTACCCAACATGAAAGAAGTATCCTTAGCATGTCTATAGTAAGATCACTCTGACATGCCTGAAAGCATAATGGTAGACGTGTTGCCGGCAAATCTACAGCCGATCCTCAGAGCAGATCATCAGTAGTTAATGTCAGTGACTAAGTTGATTGTAAATGAGTTTATGGTGACAAAAAATGTTTTAGGACCACAAGATAAGATTCTGTCAGGAGAGGGACCAGTCAAGGTTAAAAGTTTCATGAAGGGAAGAGCGTATGGAAATGAAGTAATCTGGGAATAAAAATCAGGTCTAAAATAAATTATTTTTATATTTACCCTAGTACCTTATGCAGACATTTTATTTTTCTGTGGGCAGTAGAGGATAAAGATTAAGAAATTTCCTGGATTCCTTCTTACTTGACTACTTGTAGGTTTGTAATTATGGGCAAACCACTTGTTCTGTCTTTATATTGTGGGGCTCTCCTTTAACATCCCAAACTGTGGACCTTCTGAATTTAGGGGGAGAGCAAAGTGTAACTTAGAGGCAGACATCCTCTCTAATTTCCCTTCCTCCAACCTATGATAAAGAAGGATACCCTAGGAAGACACAATCTGCCCTGAACCCTGAGCACACTGTGTATTTTCCATTACTGCACAGGACGTGATGACTTTTGATCTGGACTTGAGGGCAGCTGGAGGCGTTAGGCAACAAGAGCAGGCTTGTTTTCACTCACAGTGAAACTAATGAGTTCCCCAGCCAAGGGTTCCTATCCAGAAACACTGTCCACTGTGTGAGCAGAATGCAAGATGGGTCTCTGTGTTGCACGTGAGGGATGAAGCAGCAGCATGAGCATCATGCTGACATTCCAGCTACAACTTCTCACTTGAGTAATAAAGTGTTTGTGTCTGACTCGGAAATCTTGTGTCTTCATGAAACTATGTGTGGCAGACTAGTGTGTTAGCTTACACGTAGGGTAAAATTTCACTTTTTCACACCCTTCATAATTGACAGACACATCTTGTAATGCTGGTGTGTGTGTGTGTGTGTGTGTGTGTGTGTGTGTGTGTGTGTGTAATCTTTTTTCGTGAATATTTATTCTCAGAACAATTTCTGAAGAGCACATAGCATGACCGGGAAAAAAAAGATAAGACAAAATGAGGACAGTAGGATAAAATGATGTTTATAAAAGAAAAAAGAATAATTTGGAAAGAAGTTAGCATTTGAAAAAATCTAGAGGTACTGTCTGTCTATTAGTTTGCTGCCTGGCTCCAGTGGGGGCAAACTGTTAAACTATATATCAACATGGTTTTTAGCTCCATATAGTGAAAGACAGATCACAGCCCTCTGTGATGACCCCATTGCAGGCTATTGTTGACCAACGCAAATCACTCTGATGTCAAGTGGTGAGAAGAGTGATGAGCCATCCTTAATCAGCACCAAGTACAAGTATAAATATAGATAAAACATGCAATCAATGGTTCATATCTATAATGAAATAAAATCATCTCTTTCAAATTGATTTATTTTAGAGGTAGGAACTTAGCACTTTAAAATGATTGCTAGAGGAAAAAAGTAAACATACTCTATAAATCCATTTAATATCCTTAATATAAGCTATTTATAAGTTGATAAATTTAACCTGTGATCATGAAAGGAATAAACATGGTTAGATTAGTTCAAGAAATGTATCACAGGAAAAGATAAATTATACTATGGTAATATATCTTATGAAATGATATAATTATATATAATATAATTATATATAATATACTCATGATAATTTGAAATTTTTTGTCTGTTTTCTAGAGTAGCATGAAAACATTGATTATATTGCCAAATAAGGACAGAATGAAACTGTCATAAGTCAATGATCTCACTCTGATAAGCAAGAAATGCTGGATAAATTATGAAAATCATAGGTTTAAAGGTATCAAAAAATCTCAGAAGGATCAAGGACTAAATAAAGAAATAAATAAATTCTGTAGAATAAAATTCTACAAAAGGAAGGAATCTTATCAATGAGCTGAAAATCTGGAGCTATATCTGGAGCCATTTACCAAGTGAGTGAAAGCTGGAGTCTGAGAATGTAGGCTTGTCTAATGACAAGGATGCTACTAGAAGACATAGAGGTGACATAAATGAGTAGGATATTAACTTGATATTAGTAATTGTACAAAACAAAATGGAATATAAGCAGAAAAATGCCAGTTCCAGACATAGAATAAAAGATTACTAAGCAAACTGGTTCAAATAAGAAATTATGATACAAATATGATATATGTTTAACTGAAAGATGAGATCTAACTATATCAAAACATCTGGATAATGGCAAAAATGATTAGAGAGTAAATTTATGAAAGCAAATATTTGAAAAGATATTACAACATTAAATAAATCAATGACCTAAATTTCCAGTTTTAGAAACTGGAAAAAAACAAATCAAACATAAATATTAAGTGGATATAAGGAAATAATAAATATCAAAACAGAAATTAATTGCTTACAAATAAGTGTTAAACAGAAAAATTAAAAATGAAAAACTGACCCTATGAAACAACTGATATAATTAATAGACTCCTAGCAAACTGCTTATGAAAAAATATAGAAAATATAGGACTACAGATATGAATACAAAGAATGTCATCACATTAAAAAGACAATAAGAGCATATAATGACTATTTTTGCAACAATCAATATGGCAAACTGAGTGACAGGCAGTTTTCAAAAACAAACACAACCTACTAAACATACAGTAAAAGTAAAAAAATCTTATGCGGTCCAATCTCAATTAAAGAAATCAATTTCTGGGGTGCCTTCAGTGGCTCAGTGGGTTAAGCAACTAACTCTTGATTTTGGCTCAGGTCATGATCTCAGGGTCCTAGCATGGAGCCCAACTTTGGGCTCTGAGCTCAGCAGGGAGTCTGCTTGAGGACTTCTCTCCCTCTCCCTCTGCCCCTCCACCTGCTCATTCTCTCTCTCTCAAATAAATAAATAAAAATCTTTTTAAAAATTACAGAAATCAATTTTAATATTAAAGGACTTCTTACAAATAGACTGTGCTCCCAGATTATTTAACTTGTCAATTGTTCCCATAGTCCATAGAGGAGATACCTTCAATCTTAACACTAACTCTTACAAAGACTAGAAACAGAGAGAACATTTCCTAAATCCATGAGATCACTATAATCTTGATACCAAAACCTGATAAGATTATTTTAAAGAAAAGTATATTACAAACAATATTTTTCATGAATATTTAGCAAATTGATTCCATTAGTACATAAAAGAAAAAAAATGAGTTTTTCTGAGGGAGGGTTTACTTGAACAGTTTAAATCAATTCATTTAACTCACCAAAATTACAGAAAACATTTCTGCAAAAGATTTCAGAGAAAAGTTTGGAAAAAGTCGGTGAAATTAATATAAAACCCCTACAAAATAATATATATTAATTATTCTTTCTTAAATCTTATTTTCTTATGGAATTCTTTATATATAAGTTCTTTATATATTTTTAGTACTAACCCTTTATCAGATAAGAACTTATACAACTCAACACCAAAAATCAAGAAATCTGATTAAAAAATGGACAAAGGCCTTTTTTTTCCCCCAAGAGGACATTCAGATGGCTAACAAACACATGGAAAATGCTCAATGTCACTAATCATCAAGAAAATGCAAAATAAAATCACAATGAGCTATTACCTCACATCTGTCAGAATGGCTAAAATAAAAAGGACAAGAAATAACAAGTGTTGGTGAGGATGCAGAGAAAAATAAATCCTCATACATTGTTGGTGGGAATGTAAATTTGTATAGCCACTGTAGAAAACAGTATTGAGATTCTTAAAAAAATTAAAAATAGAAATACCATATAACCCAGCAATTCCACTACTGGGTATTTACCAAAGAAAATAAAAACCTAATTCAAAAAGATATACTCACTCTTATGTTTATTGCTGCATTGTTTACAATAGCCAAGATATGGAAGGAGCCCAAGTGTCCAATGATGGATGAATGGATAAATGAGATGTGGGTATATATATAATGGAATATTACTCACCCATAAAGAAGAATATCTTTCCATTTGCAACAAAAAATGAGTGTATAAGTATGATGCTAAGTGAAATAATTTAGACAGAAAGACGGATACCATATGACCTTACTTATATGTGGAATCTAAAAGTCAAAGCAAATGAACAAACACACAAAAGCAGAAACAGATTCACTCATAAATAGAGAAAAACCTGGTGGTTGCCAGAGGGGAGGGTGGGGACATAAGTGAAATAGATAAAGGGCATTAAGAGACACAAACTTCAACTTGTAAAATAACATGGAGATAAAAAAATATAGCATAGGGAATATAGTCAACAATCTTATAATAATGTTGTATGGTGACTACACTTACGGTGAGCATTGAGTAATGTATAAACTTGTCAAAACAATGTGTTGTACACCCGAAACTAATATGACCTTTTATGTTAATTATATTGCAATAATAATTTAAAAATCTCAGTGAAATAAGAGTTGAAAGAAATGTAAATTGCTAATAAGTATATTAAAACATTGAAGTAAGAAATTTGGTAAAATATCAATGATGAAATATTAGGTATTAGATGATGCAAGGGAGAATATTGTCACTACATCTACACATAATTTTACTGATGATCTTATAAGGTAAGAAAAAGAATTTAAAAATTCAATGATATGGATGTATAAAAGAAAACTCTGGGATGCCTGGGTGGCTCAGTTGGTTAAGTCTCTGCCTTCAGCTCAGGTCATGATCTCAGGGTCCTGGGATCGAGCCCTGCATCGGGCTCTCTGCTTAGTAGGGAGCCTGCTTTACCTCTCTCTCTGTCTGCCTCTCTGCCTTCTTGTGATCTCTCTGTCAATGAATAGATAAAATCTTATAAAAAAAATAAAACTCTATTTCCAGGTGATATAAATGTATATGTAGAAATTCAGGAAGAATTTATAATCTATTAGTAAATTTAGTGAAAACCTGGATTCAGTGTCAGTATATAAGAATAGATTGTATTTCAGTATTACAGAAAAAATGAATTTTAGAAATACCACGAAGGACTTGTAGGTGGCTCAGTCGGTTATGCGTCTGTGTTTGGCTCAGCTCATCCCAGGGTTCTGGGTTCCAGCCTTGTGTCGGGCTCCCTGCTCAGTGGGGAGCCTGCTTCTCCTTCTCCCTCTGCCTCTCCCCCTTGCTTGTGCTCTCTCTCTCTCTCTCTTTCTCTGTGTCAAATAAATAAATAAAATCTTAAAAAAATAAAAATAAATAAAAATAAAAAATACCATCAGGTATACTGGAGATACTTGGAGAGGGATATTTTATGACCATAGCTTGGAAGACTCAATCTCATAGGTGTCAGTTCTTCCCAAATGATCATAGTATCAAAATAAACCCAACCAGTCCCTGGGGGTGTGTAGGGACTTGTGTGTTGTGTGTGGCATTGTAGAAGTATGTGTGTGGCAGGGTGGTTATTCTAAAATACAGGAAAATGCAAAAGGTGAAAAGGAACACGATTTTGAATCCCTATGTTTTCATAGCAGCCTCCATACAAAAGTTTATTTACCTTTACTCATAGTTGTCTAAACCTGGATTAACCACAATGCTTTTTACTACATGAATGGATAAGCAAAGTATGGTAAATCCAAACCGTCAACTATTATTCAGTGATGAAAAGGAATAAGCAATCCCGCCATGAGAAGACACTTACATTCATATTCCTAAATGAGAGGAGCAAGTTTGGGAAAAACAAAAAACAAAAAACTACTTTTGTGTATTTCCAGTTACATGACGTAGTGGTGTGATTCCAGTTGCATGGCAAGGTGGTAAATACAAAACTGTAGAGACTATGAAAAGATTATGATTGCTAGGGGCTGGGGGGCAGGGATGCCTACCTGAAGGTCCCAGCGGATTTTCAGGGCAGTCATTATTCTGTGTGATACTATACCAATGAATACGAGATAGTATGCATTTTTCAAACCCATAGAACAGTAGAGCATAAATTGTTTTAAAACTTGGGGGATCCCTGGAAAGAATGCTGTGACAAGGGAATGTGACACAGCAAACCATATGAAACCACCACACTGAAAGAGAAGGAGGAAAGGGTTGACCTAAATATCTTTGGAAATGAATGTAAGACTCAAGGCAAAATAAATTGCACATTTACACTGTGCTCCAGCTGATGAATTTGCAGAAGTATTTGTGAATGATTCTGATACTGCTATGAAGGTATACAAGAACAGAACAATGAAGTAAATTGGCTGCAGGTTTCTCACCTGTAGGAGGAAGCTACAATGATCTGTGAATACATAGGAGTTGGAGACCCCAAAACGACATCAGGTTTAGGTCAATGTGGACACAGTTAGATGTAGAAGCATTTTATATATGTGTTTATGCATGGGTTAGTATGCACATATGTATTTTGTGCCCTATCGGTTGAGTGGGCCTCAGGTCAATGACACGGAGAGGCAATATGCATGCCTCACACCCAGATCTCAATTTCTAATACTATTTGCCAATAAAAAGAACCACGGATCATTGGAGAAATGGCTGATTTTAGGATGGAGTCAATAAATATGCAAATGAGTCCAGGGCATATTAGTACAATAAATATTTGTAAGCCCATAGCATAAATATGTGATTGGATAAATTAAAAAAATGATTACATAAGTGATCAAGTAAATCAGCACATGGGAAAGAAAAGATAATGCCCTCATGGAGAATAATTACAGATAAGACATGTCAACACTCTGTCTTCAGGAAGAGTGCAAGACTGCACTTAGTGACTTCCTTCCAAAGTGTCCAGTGAGGAAAGAGGATAAAGACAAACTGAGGGTTTTGGGGGCAGGGTGGGGTGAGTGAGCCTGTCGGTGGGTATTGTGGAGGGCATGTACTGCATGGAGCACTGGGTGTGGTGCATAAACAATGAATTTTGGAACCTGGAAAAAAAAATAATAAAACTAAATTAAAAAAAAAATCATTTTGGAGGGAGTCAAGATGGCGGAGAAGTAGCAGGCTGAGACTACATCAGGTAGCAGGAGATCAGCTAGATAGCTTATCTAAACATTGCAAACACCTACAAACCCAATGGGGATCGAGAGAAGAAGAACAGCAATTCTAGAAACAGAAAATCAACCACTTTCGGAAAGGTAGGACTGGCGGAGAAGTGAATCTAAAATGACGGGAAGATAGACCGTGGGGGGAGGGGCCGGCTCCCTGCAAGCAGCAGAGCAGTGGACCACTAAATCAGGACTTTTAAAAGTCTGCTCCACTGAGGGACATTGCTCCAGAGGTTAAACCAGGGCGAAGCCCAAGTGGGGTCAGCATGGCCCAGGTCCCACAGGGTCACAGAAGGATCAGGGTGTCTGAGTGTCGCAGAGCTTGCAGGTGTTAGAATGGGTAAGCTGGCTACAGAGACAGAGCAGAGGAGTGAGCTCTCAGCTCGGGGTTACCTTGAACCAGTCGCAAGTTGGGTGAGCTTGGAACGTGGCTGGAGGCCAGGGAGACGGGAGTGATTGGACACCATTCTCTGAGGGTGCACGGAGGAGTGGGGCCCAGAGCTCTCCACTCCTCCAGGCTGGAGACTGGGAGGCTGCAATTTTCATTCCCATCCTCCGGAACTCTACAGAAAGCATTCGGGAACAAAAGCTCCCGAAAGCAAACATGAGTGGATTACTTAGCCTGGCCCCTGGTAAGGGCGGTGCAATTCCACCTTGGCCAAAGACACTTGAGAGTCACTACAACAGGCCCCTCCCCCCGAAGATCAACAAGAAATCCAGCCAGGACCAAGTCCACCTACAAAGGAGAGCAGGTTCAATATCAAGGAAAGCAGCAGAATTCCAGAAGAGGAGAAAGCAAAGCACGGAACTCATGGCTTTCACCCCATGATTCTTTAGTCTTGCAGTTAATTTAATATTTTTTTTCAATTTTTTTCTTCTTCTGCTAAATATTTTATTAACTTTTCCCCTTTTCTTTTTTAACGTTTTTCAACTAGTTTATCTAATATACATATATTTTTTCTTTGTTACAATTTTTCTTTATTTGTTCTCTTTTTTAAATTTTTTCTTTTTTTTTTCAAACCTTTTTTTATCCCCTTTCTCTCCCCCACGATTTGGGGTCTCTTCTGATTTGGTTAAAGCCCATTTTCCCAGGGTCTTTGCCACCCTTTTAGTATTTTAATTGTTCCTTCATATACTCTTATCTGGACAAAATGACAAAGCAGAAAAACTCATTACAAAAAAAAAAGGACAAGAGTCAGTACCAAAGGCTAGGGACCTAATCAATACAGACATTGGTAATATGTCAGATCTAGAATTCAGAATGACGATTTTCAAGGTTCTAGCCAGGCTCAAAAAAGGCATAGAAGTTATTAGAGAAACCCTCTCTGGAGATATAAAAGCGCTTTCTGGAGAAATAAAAGAATTAAAATCTAACCAAGTTGAAATCAAAAAAGCTATTAATGAGGTGCAATAAAAAATGGAGGCTCTCACTGCTAGGATAAATGAAGCAGAAGAAAGAATTAGTGATATAGAAGATCAAATGACAGCAAATAAAGAAGTTGAGCAAAAGAGGGACAAACAGCTACTGGACCACGTGGGGAGAACTCGAGAGATAAGTGACAACATAAGACAAAGCAACATTAGAATAATTGGGATTCCAAAAGAAGAAGAAAGAGAGAGGGGAGCAGAAGGTCTATTGGAGAAAATTATTGGAGAGAATTTCCCTAATATGGCAAAGGGAACAAGCGTCAAAATCCAGGAGGTGCAGAGAATCCCCCTCAAAATCAACAAGAATAGGTCAACACCCCGTCACCTAATAGTAAAATTTACAAGTCTTAGCGACAAAGAGAAAATCCTGAAAGCAGCCTGGGAAAAGAGTCTATAACATACAATGGTAAAAATGTTAGATTGGCAGCAGACTTATCCACAGAGACCTGGCAGGCCAGAAAGAGCTGGCATGATATATTCAGAGCACTAAATGAGAAAAACATGCACCCAAGAATACTATCTCCAGCTAGGCTATCATTGAAAATAGAAGGAGAGTTCAAAAGCTTCCAGGACAAATAAAAACTGAAAGAATTTGCAAACACCAAACCAGCTCTCCAGGAAATATTGAAAGGGGTCCTCTAAGCAAAGAGAGAGCCTAAAAGGAGTAGATCAGAAAGGAACAGAGACAATATACAGTAACAGTCACCTTACAGGCAATACAATGGCACTAAATTCATATCTCTCAGTAGTTACCCTGAATGTTAATGGGCTAAATGCCCCAATCAAAAGACACAGGGTATCAGAATGGATAAAAAAACAAAACCCATCTATATGTTGCCTACAAGAAACTCATTTTAGGTGTGAAGACACCTCCAGATTTAAAGTGAGGGGGTGGAAAACAATTTACCATGCTAATGGGCATCAGAAGAAAGCTGGGGTGGCAATCCTTATATCCGATCAATTAGATTTTAAGCCAAAGAGTATAATAAGAGATGAGGAAGGACACTATATCCTACTCAAAGGGTCTGTCCAGCAAGAAGATCTAACAATTTTAAATATCTACGCCCCTAACGTGGGAGCAGCCAACTATATCAACCAATTAATAACAAAATTAAAAAAAAAAACACATTAACAAAAAGAAAATAATAGTAGGGAACTTTAACACTCCCCTCACTGAAATGACAGATCATACAAGCAAAAGGTCAACAAGGAAATAAAGGCCTTAAATGACACACTGGACCAGATGGACATCACAGATAGATTCAGAACATTTCATCCCAAAGCAACAGAAGACACATTCTTCTCTAGTGCACATGGAACCTTCTCCAGAATAGATCACATCCTGGGTCACAAATCAGGTCTCAACCGGTATCAAAAGATTAGGATCATTCCCTGCATATTTTCTGACCACAATGCTCTGAAGCTAGAACTCAATCACAAGAGGAAAGCTGGAAAGAACCCAAATACAGGGAGACTAAAGAGCATCCTTCTAAAGAATGAATGGGTCAACCAGGAAATTAAAGAAGAATTGAAAAAAATCATGGAAACAAATGATAATGAAAACACAACAGTTCAAAATCTGTGGGACACAGCAAAGGCAGTCCTGAGAGGAAAATATATAGCAGTATAAGCATTTCTCAAGAAACAAGAAAGGTCTCAAGTACACAACCTAACCCTACACGTAAAGGAGCTGGAGAAGGAACAAGAAAGAAACCCTAAACCCAGCAGGAGAAGAGAAATCATAAAGACCAGTGCAGAAATCAATGAAATAGTAACAACAAAAAAACCAAAACACACACACACAATAGAACAAATCAACGAAACCAGGAGCTGGTTCTTTGAAAGAATTAATAAGATTGATAAACCCCTGGCCAGACTCATCAAAAAGAAAAGAGAAAGGACCCAAATAAATAAAATCATGAACAAAAGAGGAGAGATCACAACTAACACCAAAGAAATACAGACAATTATAAGAACATACTATGAGCAACTCTACACCAACAAATTTGACAATCTGGAAGAAATGGATGCATTCCTAGAGACATATAAACTACCACAACTGAACCAGGAAGAAATAGAAAACCTGAATAGACCCATAACCAGTAAGGAGATTGAAACAGTCATCAAAAATCTACAAACAAACAAAGGCCCAGGGCCAGACGGCTTCCCAGGGGAATTCTACCAAACATTTAAAGAAGAACTAATTCCTATTCTCCTGAAACTCTTCCAAAAAATAGAAATGGAAGGAAAACTCCCAAACTCATTTTATGAGGCCAGCATCACCTTGATCCCAAAACCAGACAAGGATCCCATCAAAAAAGAGAAGTACAGACCAATATCCTTGATGAACACAGATGCAAAAATTCTCACCAAAATACTAGCCAATAGGATTCAACAGTACATTAAAAGGATTATTCACCACGATCAAGTGGGATTTATTCCAGGGCTGCAGGGTTGGTTCAACATCTGCAAATCAATCAATGTGATAGAACACATTAATAAAAGAAAGAACAAGAACCATATGATACTCTCAATAGATGCTGAAAAAGCATTTGACAAAGTACAGCATCCCTTCCTGATCAAAACTCTTCAAAGTGTGGGGATAGAGGGCACATACCTCAATATTATCAAAGCCATCTATGAAAAACCCACCGCAAATATCATTCTCAATGGAGAAAAACTGAAAGCTTTTCTGCTAAGGTCAGGAACACGGCAGGGATGTCCATTATCACCACTGCTATTCAACATAGTACTAGGAGTCCTAGCCTCAGCAATCAGACAACAAAAAGAAATTAAAGGCATCCAAATCAGCAAAGAAGAAGTCAAACTATCACTCTTTGCAGATGATGTGATACTGTATGTGGAAAACCCAAAAGACTCCACTCCAAAACTGCTAGAACTTGTACAGGAATTCAGTCAAGTGTTAGGATATAAAGTCGATGCACAGAAATCAGTTGCATTTCTGTATACCAACAAGAAGATAGAAGAAAGAGAAATTAAGGAGTCAATCCCATTTACAATTTCACCCAAAACTATATGATACCTAGGAATAAACCTAACCAAAGAGGCTAAGAATCTATGTGCAGAAAACTATAAAGTACTCATGAAAGAAATTGAGGAAGACACAAAGAAATGGAAACATGTTCCATGCTCCTGGATTGGAAGAACCAATATTGTGAAAATGTCTGTGCTACCTAAAGCAATCTACACATTTAATGCAATCCCTATCAAAATACCATCCATTTTTTTTAAAGAAATGGAAAAAATAATCCTAAAATTTATATGGAACCAGAAAAGACCTTGAATAGCCAATGGAATATTGAAAAACAAAGCCAAAGTTGGTGGCATCACAATTCCGGACTTCAGTTAATAATAACATGTTGATATTGGTTTATTAAATCATAACAGATGAACCACGCTTACATAAGCCATTATTCTAGTGGAATCTGGGAGTAGTACAAACTTTGTCACAAAATAGTTTATTAAAAAGGAAAAAGATAGCCCTTCACATCTTTTATCTTTTTTATTTATTTTACTTTATAATAACATAACTGTGCTTGGTTTCTAGGAACCTGACAAAATTCCATTAGCAAGTTGACTGAGCCAATAAGTACTCTAAGTACATGATTTTCCCTCTTGATGATCTGATATGTATCAGGGGAAACCATCCTAAGCACGTTGGTTGCCTCCTTGGCAGGTTTGCGGCATAAGCCTTCAGGAAGGGAGCAAAGTTAAGAATTCTTGTCACTGCAGATCGGCTGCTTTAAGGGGAATTTTGAATTTTAATTTTATTTGTAATATCGAACAAGTTATTTTTAAAAATATGTATCATGTATGAATGTTAGTTACAATAATTTATATAATCTCTGTGAGGTATGCTAATTGTATGGATTGTCACTTTTGTGGAAATATCATGACGAGTGTCACAAGACAACTAAAATAGTCAAGGTTATCCATCTGTCTATTATGTATCTATGTCTATCTCCATCTACCTACCTACCTTTCTATTCCTTCATTGTGTATTTGTTTTATCTTTCTATCAACTTATGTATATGTGTCAATAATTGATGATCATCTAATGTAACACTTAAAACATCAACAAAATAATTAATTGAAAATAAGTAAACCCACATTTGGTAGGTTGTTATGTTAAGCAAATAATAATATATTAAACAAAGTAAATAAAACAGATGCCTTAGGGCACCTAGGTGGCTTAGTGTCAAATGTCCAAGTCTTGATTTCGGCTGAGGTCATGATCTCAGGGTCGTGAGATCAACCCCCTCCCTGGGCTCTGCACACAGCATGGTGTATGCTTGAGATTCTCTTTCTCTCTAAAATAAATAAAATCTTAACAACAACAACAATAACAGAGGCCTTAAATATTGGTGGCACTGTGTGGCTGAAATTAAGTTTCTAGGCCATTTCATTTGCTTGACTGGGCCGAAGGCAATTGTTCCATTCTCGTGCTGTGTGAAAACTATCACAGGGTGAAGTTCGGACTGGAGATTATTTTAAAACCGTATGATATTTACATATGACTGTCTTTTGGATAAATAAAATATTAGGATATATCAGTCAACGTCCCTAAGGCCTTAGCATGTGCTAGTACACCTCTATCTGCCAATATTAGCATTTACCTGAGGGTTTTTCCCAGAGTGCATGGAAAGACACTTAGCTCATGGCATGGTAGACAGAGACATCCAGGAACACTATTGTTTAAATATCCTGGTGCCTTTCACTAAACCAGCATAACTCTGAGGAACATGTTTACATGGGCTCCTGGAGCTGACCCAGCTGAATTAATTTTCAATGGCTACAGTATAAAAGCCTCATTAACACACCTTTGTTGGATACCTTCTGTTCTCTGGCCCACTTCCCAAATTTCTTTCTTTCTTTCTTTCTTTCTTTCTTTCTTTCTTTCTTTCTTTCTTTCTTTTTTTTAATTGTATTCGGCCCTCAGTTTTTGATGTGGTGTTCAGTGATTCATTAGTTATGTATAACACCCAGTGCTCATCACAGAACGTGCCCTTCTCAATACCCATCACCCTGTTACCCCCTCCCCGATCCTCTTTCCCTCTAAAACTCTCAGTTTGTTTCCCGCAGTCCGTAGTCTCTCATGGTTCTTCTCCCTCTCTCATTTCTCCCCCTTCAGATTCCTCTCCCCTCCCTTATGGCCCTCCATGCTACGGCTTATGCTCCACATATGAGAGGAACAACATGATAATTGTCTTTCTCTGCTTGACTTACTTCACTTCGTGTAACCCTTTCCAGTTCCATCCATGTTGATACAAATGCTGAGTATTCATTGCTTCCCAATTTCTTAACCTCCCAAACGAATTACTGCAACTTAGATCCTTGTCTCAGAGTCTGCTTATAGAAAACTATGGTATTTACACTCTCCTGAATTTAAGTATGCGCTGAGCATCATCAGTAATATGACAACGAATACATTGATACATGTTAACACAGCACAATAGCTGGTCCTCTAGACTTGTATAATAAGACTTGAGGGTTCTTATGGGAAGTAAGGCCTCCCCAGACAAATATGAATATGTCATCATGTATGACCATCATCCTTGGTCTGTACATATTGCTGCCTGAATCCAAAGCATACCTTAAATAATTACCTTAAATAATGTGTACATAAACATTCATGTAAAGTCTCATATATAGCCTGGCATTCCTTAAACCAAAGTAGTAGTTACAAGCCAGAATGAGACGAATATATATACTGCACACTTACATAGGTATAAATAGTCCTTGAAGTAAAATAATGTAATTGTACTTCAATTTCCAAAACAATTTTCACTGCAGAACATGTATAATTAAAAATTTAAAAATAGCTACATATAAAAATAGGATAACACTATTTTATAATCTGCTTTTCTACTAAAATCAATTTAAAAATTCCTATCAACTGATACCTCAATTATTCATAATGTAGAATACATTAAGAATACTATCTTGGATAGTTAGTGATCTATTATTGCAAGTTATTTAGATCATGTTATATTTGGGTCTTCTAAATAGTTCTGAAAGGTACTTTGTGATAAAATGAAAACATAAATTATTTCCACAGGATATTTGTGTCAAGGCATATATTTCTAAGTCTTTTCCTAAACTGCTCCCCATGAAAAAAATTACAGTTACATTTTTTTTCTAGGATGTCTGATGTCCATTTTTGTAGACATAGACATATATTGGGATTTATCATTTTTCATCATTGCCAGTTTAGTAAAAGTAATAAAAGTGCATTTGTGCCTTATGTGTTTCTCAAATAATTATTTCATATATTTATTGGTCACATACTTTTCTTCTTTTGTGAATTCCTTTTTCATGTCATTGTGAATTATGATACTTCTATTAAATTCTAAAAGCACTTTATATATTCAAATTATTTGCCCTTAGTCTTTTATAAGTGTTGCAGGTATTTTTTCTGAGTTTCCATTTAAAAAATTTTTTTGTCTTAATTCTTATTTCTTCTTTTTTTACCCTTGTGAATATTTCTTTAATTTTCTTCTGTCCTTCTCTCCCTCCTCCCTTCCCTTTCTTATTTCCTTCTTTTGTTTCTTTTTCACTCTTCTTTGCTGCTTTCCATTTGCATCTTCTTATTAGAGAAGTAATATTTTAAATTGTCAAATCAACATTTTGATTAATAAATTTTATTCTTGGAGTCAAGCTTAGGAAGTTCTCAGTCATGTTAAATTTTATAAATGTTCATCTGTATTTCATTCAAGTTTTCATATTATACTTTCACTTTAAAAAAAAAAATGCATCATGCTATAGTTTTGGTGTATTTTAAGGGATGCCAGTATTGGGATTAAGGAAATGCTGCAGTTTCATTTGGGAGAATGATTTTTCTGAACTTTTGAATATGAAAAGCCTTGAGCCAAGACTGGAGAAGCTGTTTGAAGAAGTTAGGGATATAAGTGATCTAAACAATTATTTTTAAATAAAGGAAGAGGGATGATCATTTCTGTAGAGAAATGTAGAGAGTTTCTTTTGGATTGTAAGGTTACTTCCAGTGAGCCAGTAAATAGGGATTTATATGCAAACATGATACAGAGAGAGAGTTGATAAGAGACTCTAGCCTAAGTGACACATGGGTCCCAACAAGAGAGCAGGCCAGGGCTAAAGAAAGCAGAGTGCCCATAGAATTTCATTTGCTGGACAATGGATGTTGTTCTGCTGGTAGTAGTGGTGGATAATATGCTATTTAAAATTTACTTGTCTACGTTGTAAATCCTTTATAATGCTTCAATTCTTCTGTTAGGTTTATTATACAATCTCAGCTTGATGCCAGCCTTGTATTAATTCTACCTTGGATAATAAAAGAATACGTTGTTGACACTTGAACAACAGGGGTTTGAACTGGTAGGTCTACTTAAACACGGATTTTTTTTTTTTCTTAAATAAATGCAGTACCGTATTTTCTCCTTTTTTGTGATTTTCTCTTTTTAAAAAAAGTTTATTTATTATTTGCCTGAGAATGAGAGAGCAACAGTGAGAGCACAAGCAGGAGGAGGAGGAGTAGAGGGAGAGGGAGAAGCAGGGAGCCTGATGCAGTTCTCAATCCCAGGACCCTGAGATCTTGACCTGAGCAGAAGGCAGTTACTTACCCGACTGAGTCACCCAGGTGCCTCCTTATGATTTTCTTAATAACAATGAGATATCACCTCACACCAGTCAGAATGGCTAAAATTAACAAGTCAGGAAATGACAGATGCTGGAGAGGATGTGGAGAAAGGGGAACCCTCCTCCACTGTTGGTGGGAATGCAAGCTGGTGCAACCACTCTGGAAAACAGCATGGAGGTTCCTCAAAATGTTGAAAATAGAACTACCCTATGACCCAGCAATTGCACTACTGGGTATTTACCCTAAAGATACAAACATAGTGATCCGAAGGGGCACGTGTACCCGAATGTTTATAGCAGCAATGTCTACAATAGCCAGACTATGGAAAGAACCTAGATGTCCATCAACAGATGAATGGATAAAGAAGATGTGGTATATATACACAATGGAATACTATGCAGCCATCAAAAGAAATGAAATCTTGCCATTTGCGACGACGTGGATGGAACTAGAGCGTGGATGGAACTAGAGCGTATCATGCTTAGTGAAATAAGTCAATCGGAGAAAGACAACTATCATATGATCTCCCTGATATGAGGACATGGAGAAGCAACATGGGGGGGTAGGAGGATAGGAGAAGAATAAATGAAACAAGATGGGATTGGGAGGGAGACAAACCATAAATGACTCTTAATCTCACAAAACAAACTGGGGGTTGCTGGGGGGAAGTGGGATTGGGAGAGGGGGAGCGGGCTATGGACATTGGGGAGGGGAGGCGAACCATAAGAGACTATGGACTCTGAAAAACAACCTGAGGGTTTTGAAGGGTCAGGGGTGGGAGGTTGGGGGAACAGGTGGTGGGTAATGGGGAGGGCACGTTTTGCATGGAGCAATGGGTGTTGTGCAAAAAGAATGAATACTGTTACGCTGAAAAAATAAATAAAATGGAAAAAAAAATAACATTTTCTTTTCTCTGGTTTACTTTATTGTAAGAATACAATATGTAATATATATATAACATACAAGATGTGTTAATCAACTGTTTATATTAACAGTAGGCTAAAGTAGTTACGTTTTAGGTGAGGCAAAATTATTAGTGACTTTCAGCTGGGTAGGGTTAGTGCTCAACCCCTTGTGTTGTTCAAGGTTCAACTGTATACATACAAAGTAAAGCAGCTAAAGTGTCCGTGATGATCACCTGAGAGAATCTGGTGAAGCCGAAAGCCTGGACCAACGGTCAGTCCTCGTGAAACAGACACATAATTGCCCTTTGCACATCTCTTAGATGCATGGAGAAGAGCTAACGTATTCAGCAGGCAAACAGTATGTCTCTCAAATAGCTAAAAGGAAATGGGTAACTCAGGTTAGAGGGAACGTAGACACTCAGTACTTCTTAGAACAAAAGCCTTTCTTCTGTTCTTTCCTAGTTATGTTAGTATCCTATGTTACAAAGTGAAGGTGAATTTTTAATTTCCTTAATCTTACTTTAAAAAAGCAGGAGAGGTTTGATTGAAAATATACTCTATTTAAAGATTAATTTGGAAAGAATTTACCCATCCTTAATATTAATTCTTCTTCATTCTTCCCATAAGAGAATAAGACAGCCTCTCCTTCTATTCAATATTTATCTGTGTCCCCAAATGGTATTTTTTTACATTTCACCTTGGTCTTGCATAATAAACAGTTCTTCCTAATTTTTTTGAAGTATTTTTATACTAGTATGATGAAATTCTTAACTTTTCACTGCTTTTCCACATATACTGCTATGATTTTTACTCTTGTCATTTTCCAACTAACTTGTTTTTGTTTTTTATACTTCCAATGTTTTGAGTAGATTTGTTTGAATTTTCAGTTAGAAAATGTTTCCTCTGGCAAATAATGATAATGGTGCTTGCTCAGTTTTGATGAACATGTTTAATTACTTTTTTCATACTTGATTGCAATGGCTAAAATCCAAGAAAAAAATGTTCTGTAGTGATGAAAATGAATCACCTGGTCTTAAAGCTTTTAATGATGAAGACTGAAGTGTCTCAGCATTTTTAATGATGTTTGCGATTGACACTGTGCCATACTAAAGAAGTAAAGTTATATTATTTTTATACTGATGTTTTATAATAACAGTTGTTAAATTTTGAATGACTTTCTAAACATAATAAACAAAGAATTTTCCCAAATTATCTCCCTGTTTTAAACGTATTAATTGATTACCATATGGTTACTCTTAACGTCTTTTAATACATTTTATCATACTTTATTATTAATTTCAATACATAGACTCCTTCATTATGGACTGTATTACATCATGACTGAGGACCATCATGTTCTTTTTGTGATTTTTTTTTTTAATCTGTGACCATCAGGACTGCGCAAGTCTTATAAAATTGAGGAAAAATTTCTGTGTCTATAAAACCCTAGAAAATCAACTAAAGTTTATTACTCATGTAATCTAGCTCATGTCACCATCTGGCCTGTACTTTCCTGAGACAGTCTCATAATTTTATTTTTGTCCATTCAATTTTTCCAAAGTCTTGCAATCATTTTAGGCATTTTTCATTTGTACAGAAACTTACTACAGAAAGTCAAAATCTGAAAATATAGTAATGTACACAAGTTTTGTAAACCCCAACTAATTGGAATTATTTCCATGTGTTATGTATTTTCCCTCTTTTAATGTTTTGACTTTCCCGTTTTATTTATTTATTTTAAAACAATCACTGAACAATTTAAGATGAACATGAATTACCAAAGATTTTCATTTCCTATTTTAAAATTTTACTTTTCTTTTCCTCACTTTTTAAAGTTTAATTATACTCTCCCTCTGCCTGCCTCTCTGCCTACTTCTGATCTTTGTCAAATAAATAGATAAAATCTTTTAAAAAAATTAAAGTTTAATTATAGATTTTTAAAACTTTAATTTTTCTTTAATTTTTAACCTTGACAGTCAATTTTTAAGTGTTCTCATTATATGCCTCTTTTTTTTTTTAGAAAAATATTTTATTTGTTAGAGAGAGAGAGAGTGCACAAACAAGGGGAGCAGCAGGCAGAGGGAGAAGCAGGCTCCCCACTGAGCAAGGAGCCTCATACAGGAATCCATCCTAGGACCCTGAGATCATGACCTGAGCTGAAGACAGATCCATAACTGACTGAACCACCCAGGCATCCCCCTTTTATATATATTCGACTGAATATCGTTTTATACATTTCACTCTGATGTGTGTACTGAGTTATGTTTGTAATAGTATTGAATAGACCTCATCACTGTTTTTGTCAACAACTGTGCCTTGAAGATTAGTACTTTTTGTATTTTTCATCTTACCCTACATACCATTACTTAATATAGTACATCCTGCTCCCTTTTTTCTGGAGACTTTTATGTTACCTGAAGCTACATTCTCCTGAGTGGGTGTAGAAAATGAGACAGACCTTCTTGGAAAGGAACTCTGTGGGAGACAAGAGGAGGTTTCTGTTCCACTGCCAGGCTTAATTTTCTGATCTCAGGTTAGAGGGTGGGCATGGGTAGAAGGCACACACCATTGTCCCACTGGGTAAAGTTTTGTTATAGGAAACGTTTGGAAATAAGTTGATTCAAACCAAATATCACTCTCTTGGCCCATTCTTCTATAAATGGCAATTCTTTGTGAAATGCGTCATTGAACAATGGCAATGCTATTTCAACATTTGCTCTTTTCCTTGTTCTTTTTCTTTCTCTCTCTTTCTTTCTATGTGGGTGTAATTTTCATGAGGAGATTGAAAAAGATGAATCAGTATCGTACAATTAACTAAAATTGCATTCCAAATACCTTCTGGATAGTTTGTTTGCAAGCCTTATTATATACATTGAGACAATTATTTTTATTGGACTTTATCATATAAGCTATGGTATTAATATCTTTCTGATTTCCCTTTGAGAGACAAAGGATTGGTAAGAGAGACAGAGGTCTGAACAAATAATATTATGTCTACTTGCCTGAACTGGGGACCCTGAGATGAATCGCTGAAATAGAGCCTTTTTTTGCCAGTACAGTAGCACCAGCAAATGTTTAATAATTGATTTAAAAACACTAATATATATATATAATATACTATGTATATGAATACATATATATGTGTATATATATACATATGAATACATATATATATAGTGTTTTAAATATGTATATACACATATATATAATTTTTTACAAATATATTTTTTTATTTTTTTTTAAGATTTATATTTTTATTTGTCAGAGAGAGAGAGAGACACTGAGAACAGGCAGGCAGAGGCAGAGGGAGAAGCAGCCTCCCTGCTGAGCAAGGAGTCTGATGTGGGACTGGATCCCAGGACGTTGGGATCATGACCTAAGCCAAAGGCAGCCACCCAATCGACTGAGCCACCCAGGTGTCCCATATATTTTTAAAAATAAATAAGTATATGTTGACTTTTGTATACTTTTCAGTTAAAATATTTGTATATATATTTATATATGTCTCATAACTTTTACTAATAAAAAGAAGTCACAATACATAATTTGGAAATAATGATAAAATATTTTTAATTCCATTTATCTGTTTCATTTTCATAGAATGCTTTCATTAATTTTTTTGCCAAGCTTTTTTTTTGCTTTTTTTTAACTTTTTTTTTTTTTCATTTCTTTTCAGCGTAACAGAATTCATTGTTTTTGCACCACACCCAGTGCTCCATGCAATACGTGCCCTCCTTAATACCCACCACCTGGCTCCCCCAACTTCCCACTCCTGCCCCTTCAAAACCCTCAGATTGTTTTTCAGAGTCCATAGTCTCTCATGGTTCACCTCCCCTTCCAATTTCCCTCAACTCCCTCTCCTCTCCATCTCCCCATGTCCTCCATGTTATTTGTTATGCTCCACAAATAAGTGAGACCATATGATACTTGACTCTCTCTGCTTGACTTATTCACTCAGCATAATCACTTCCAGTCCCATCCATGTTGCTACAAAAGTTGGGTATTCATCCTTTCTGATGGAGACATAATACTCCATTGTGTATATGGACCACATCTTCCTTATCCATTCATCCGTTGAAGGGCATCTTGGTTCTTTCCACAGTTTGGCGACCGTAGCCATTGCTGCAATAAACATTGGGGTACAGATGGCCCTTCTTTTCACTACATCTGTATCTTTGGGGTAAATACCCAGTAGTGCAATTGCAGGGTCATAGGGGAGCTCTATTTTTAATTTCTTGAGGAATTTCCACACTGTTCTCCAAAGTGGCTGCACCAACTTTTTTGCCAAGCTTTTATATGTGAAGCCAAATTCTAGTTGAAACTGACACAGAAGCATACTTATGAATGAATGTTATTGGCTGATGCTTTTTTTTTTACACTAATGAAAAAAGATGTCAGTGAGGCAATTAAAACATACATACGTTGAGGCTTCACTTGTTCATCATTGACAGGAGTGACTTCTTTACCAAACTTGCCAAACTGAATATTAGTTTCCTGATACTGAAACAGAAGATTTCCTCAATGTTTAAGTTCTATTTATGATTTAAGGACTATAAACATATCACACTTTCATTTTTTTAAACATATCACATTGTAGGCCTAATCTACATAATTACATTTCTCTATCATTGTTTTAAGACTAGAGAGTCACCAGAACAGTATCTCAAACCCTGACTTCCGTGGTGCCACTCTTTCTACCATGGCCAACTTCAAGCTGTCAACCTGATCTGCAAGACCACACTGTGGCCTGTCATTTCCACCACATACTTTCAATAGACATGGATAACTCAACAGCACAGAGAATATAAAAGCATAACATAACAGGCGTAAGATAGTTTGACTGTATATTAACTTCTTTTTTTCTAATGTGATTCATTTAATTAACCTTCTTTGATTTAATTCTCAATAATGGCCATGTTTGAAGCCAAATCATAATCTTCCTGAAAACATAACTGTTGCTTGTGTGACCTAATCAGCCATAACACATCCTTGTTTCCATACTGGTTCTGACCTTCGAGATCATTTAATCACAGCCTGCAGCACCCATTGGTGTTTTCACTAAGTGCTTTGGGGTGTGGTCAGTGTGATAACTTTGGTAAGATAATTCATAAAAAGAAGAAAACGAATCTTCTTTCATTTTGTATTTTTTTTAAAGATTTTATTTATTTATTTGACAGACAGAGATCACAAGCAGGCAGAGAGGCAGGCAGAGAGATAGAGGAGGAAGCAGGCTGTCCGCAAAGCAGAGAGCCCGATGCGGGGCTCGATTCCAGAACCCTGGGATCATGACCTGAGCCAAAGGCAGAGGCTTTAACCCACTGAGCCACCCAGGCGCCCCTCATTTTGTATTTTTAAAGGAACTTATGAACTCAAGTGTTGGATGGCAGGCATTTGGGAAATAATTTCGAATAGTAATTTCCTTTTGCTTAAGATAAATCTACGCCAATAAACTATCTTTCAATTAATTTTATTAACTCACAGCCAATTTGCCTACATGCAGAGAAAGCAAGGGGCAGACATCATTGACAAACAAATAAGCAGCTCTATTATCACACACAGGCAAGTCTCCTCCCAACAAGCACAAAATTCCAGGTATGAGAAACACTGCGTACAAAAGCTGAATAAACAAGCAGAGGTCAATCTAAAGGAAGACATCTATAATCCCAGGCAGTTAAAAATATGTCAGGGAATTGTAAATATAAAAATGTTGGTGACTTTAAGTAATACATCCCCATTTTATGTCAATTTTTCCTTTTCTCCTCTTTCTTCTTCTCAGTGAGTTGTTAGGATATAATTGTGCAAAATGGAGCAACAATTTGTCAATTAAATGAAGTCAAATCTCAATAAACTAACATGATTCCAATTATATTTCAGAATAATCATACATATGAAGTTGCTTTAATGGTTCATTAGCTAATTACATTTTACCGTAAGAAATTTTGTTCCTATGCTATCATACTGAGGCATGAGCTAAGTACTTCTCTCAATTCTTCCTTTGTCAATATATTCTTCGACATATATTTTAAAATAACCAATAAAACAACATAATATTTCTTATATTATACCAGATTATTTTGAGAAAATCCTAAATTCAGAAAGTCAGACAACTTTAGCAGTTTGGTGCCTCTCTACTCTAGATTGTAAGTAAAAATTGAACACTTGGCTTTAACTTACCGATCCAGAAAAGTCTCTACCAAATTAAAATTATGTTAAGGCATGCACATTTAAAAAATATATTACTCAAAGAGTAAGCTGTTCATAGTGTTTTCTTTTCTTTTAATTTGAATTTTTTCCTAATTTTCTCTTTAAAACAGAATCATTTTCCTTCTTTACCACAAAAATTGTGATTAACCTTAATTATCAATGAGAGTATTACTTTTGCCCTAGGGCAGTTTCTTTAATTAAAGATGTGTATTTTAAATCTCTAATAAAAAAATGCATGGACTCCATATACATTATTTTTGTGATAGTAAATTAAAGTTATTAGGAAGAATGGCTTTCCAACTGTATTCCTACTATAATAGATCTTTCAATACCATATTTCTTATGAGACATATCTGTCAAATATTTAAATTGAATTATTAATTTATTCTTATAGCTCAGGGGCAGAGTTTAAATTTATATGCAAATGTCACAACTTCTAAAGGTCTGAATTCATCTAGTTTGTTGAAGTGTGACTTTGTATCGCAGATCATGTGCATATAATCCCCTGGAATAAAAATGACATTCTCGAGTTATCTTTAGTATAATAACTGAATAGGAATATTTGAATACTCATAAATGTATAAGATCTATTTTATAATTCCATAAATATTTCATACAAGAGAGCCTTACAATGTGTTATCATTCACTTGCAAGTTGATATCACTAAATATCAAGATTAATCCAAATAAATATTTTTTGAACTTATTGTCAAGGCTTAATAAAATTAGAATTATAAAATATACCTAAAATAATTTACAAAGGAAAAGAGTATTTCCACACAATCCCTGATGAAGAAAAAAATTATACACAAGTCAATTCATTCTTATTTTGAAATAGCACCAGAAATAATAATTGTGAACCCTGAGTTAACCTATTTTTTATGAGAAACATTTATAGAAACACATTCTTCATATGGTACTTAATAGTCTTTTTAGGTCTTCAGAAAGATAGAGCTGTTTAATGCATCTCCTTTCCTAACCTTAATATGATCACACTTTGTTATTAAATCATCCCTAATGGTGCTGTTTTTCAGGCTAAGTGCATCGAGATCTTTTTTTTAAAATTTAATTATATATATATATATATATATATATATATATATATATATATTCCCCCCACCCCCTGCAAGCCAAATTGCCTCAGCCACTGAGCTATGGAACCGCTCCAGGGCAGGTCCTTGTTCTTATTTTTCATCACTGTGTCTCTCATAACTCACAGCACCTTCTATATTAATAATAGACACTCAATAAATGTTCATACAATGAAAGATTCCCAACTCAAAATTAGTACATTGCTTAGCCCCTATCATGTACTGGGGCAGGTATTAGAGATAAACATGATTTAATACATTCTTTGTGACTGAGGGAATTTCAGATGTGGACAGAGCATGTTTTTAAACAATGAAATAACAGAAAAATATGCAGTTAGATGTTAAAAACCCCAGGAAAACAAAAAAATTCGGTCTGGGGTAGTTGGGAGCAGTTTTAAAGGTGAAGAATAAGACAGAGTTTATCATAGAGGGGTATTTGACGCAAAGGAATTATAATAGTCAATGGCCTGGAGACATGGCATAAACATGAATTTTCTGAGACCCATAAGTAGTTTAGTATTTCCAATGATCTAAAGTCAAGGGGAGTTTATTTGGTTGTAGATTTGAGTGCAACATAGAAACATTTACCGGGTCAGTTCTCACAGCATAAGCTGAAAGATACATCTGCTTCCCCCACTGCTCTGAAATGCTACTTCTGTTCTGTACTTAAATTCCTATGAACTTTGGTTCTAAATTTTGGACTTTGTATTAAACTCGATTTGTGTATTCCCATATTTCTAGGCTAATTTCTAGGTTTGTAATTAATTTGACTAGAATGTACTGTGAATTTTCCTTATTATTTTCTGTTTTCAATGATTTGCTGGCTGGAAAGGTGTGGAAATGGATTTAGATTTGAAGAGAAGAGGAGGATACAGATTAATTTCTACAGGATAAGAAAGGAGTTTCTAGATAAATTTATATAACAAGCTTCTTGGTCACGATTACACCCCCCTTCTGACACCAAATGACACAAATCTGAAAGAGTTTGTCTCTTCATCATGTGGTTTTCTTTCTCAGCCCTCAAAATCCTTGGTGCATAAATGCAAAGGGCAGGTGGCCACATGATCCAGCTTGGGGTTGTGATTAAATGTAACAAGAAAGCACCTCGATCGTCAGGCCATTTGCTCAATGCCTTATAGGACTGAAAAGAGTCACAGTTGGGATATTGTACCTGGTAAGCAAAGGAAACATGTATTTACAAAATGGAAAATTTGGCAGTAAGAGAGCAGACCAGAGAAATGGCGATTCTATAAGAGTTGGGTATTCCAGAATTAGTTTTCAGGGTTAAGGAAATTCCCTGAACCTGTGGTCACAAAGGTTAGTGGAAAAGCAGCTGAATTTTTTTTTTTTTGTTCACTTGAATCAGACAGATCTAAGAATCAGAGGTTACAACTACTTCCTTCAAAGATGTTAAAAGAGCATCACCATGAAAAACTTCGCTCTGAAACATAAATTTATTTTTCTTCTAGGAAACGTGGCGATCCAGGGGGTCCTGGGTGAGAGAAATAGGGAAGGCAGGGATGGAGAGAGGATTAGGATGAGAAGTGTAGTGAATGATGTTATTTCTGGAATGACCTAAGGAATTTGTAAAGCTTCATGCAGGTTATTATGAAGTCACCAAAAAGGGTTATTTGAATGGCTAAATGTGTACATAATATAAGAATTATATTAGTTTGCTATATTCAGTCATGTCTAATACATAGCACAGTTGATATTCATACCTAGTACTTGATGATTAAGGAATCCTTAGCTTGATTATTTTCAAGATGTCAACAGTTAACTGGCCTTTTTCCTGCATCATGTTATGCTTTCCACATGCATTCTAACCTGAGACCCGATCACAGTGCATCTGGGCCCTCTTCTCAAACTCCGTTTTCCTACTTAGTCAAACTTCCATTTATACACAGGATGGATCAATTGCATTTGAAGGAAGCTTTCATTTCCTTCCCATATTCTGAAAAATTCTCACTACTTGTAACTCAACATTACACAGAGAAGATCTTTCAAAGTCCTGCAGTTTGATTCCTTTGTCTGGCGACAGTGCTCACCAGAAGCCGTGAGCCTCTGTGACTCCTACTCTTGCTGGCCATGGGAGGGAGAATTATATTTGGGCTCTGTAAGTGCACACAGGGATGCCAGAGGCTTTCTTAACAGTATTATCTGGCTCAGGTGCCCATTCTGCTCTTTTATTCCCACCATCAATCAGCCGGGTTGATATTGCACAAGTTTGGCACTCAGTGTTTCCTAAATTGGTATGACTTTTTCCCCACTTCTTCCCTTTAATTGTCTCCCTGATGTTGTTGTTATGGGACACAGGGTATTAGAGGAGGAAGAGAAAGAAAGACCACTTAGTTCTTGCTGGGGTATACCAAATGATGCTGACACATTTTTCTGTAAAGAAAAAATAAAAAATAAACCCTTTGATCTCCATTTTTCTGACTTCCCCAGCTTAGAAATGGGACACATTTTAATTAGAATCTCCTCTTATAAAATGCTTTGTCATTCATCAAGCAAATACTAAGTACTTATTCTGTGTATAGACTTCTCTGGGTTTCCAAGCTAAAAGGTTTATGCTGCATCTAATATATATATATATAGAGAGAGAGAGATGTTTTTTAACATGGACTTTGGATTTTACTTTGTGGACTTGCTTACACTTTTTACGAATTGGTATTTAGGGGCACCTGGGTGGCTCAGTGGGTTAAAGCCTCTGCTTTCGGCTCAGGTCATGATCTCAGGATTCTGGGATCAAGCACCACATCGCATCCGGCTCTCTGCTCAGCAGGGAGCCTGCTTCCTCCTCTCTCTCTGCCTCCTCTCTCTCTGCCTGTTTCTCTGTGATCTCCATCTGTCAAACAAATAAATAAAATCCTAAAAAAAAAAGAAAGAGAGAGAGAATTGGTATTTGATGAATATATATATGCACCCATATAGTTATCTTGGCTTTATGTAAACACACAGGAGTATTTCAGAGGAGGAACAGGACAGAATTTATTCTCCAAATAACAAGAAAATTGAAAATGCTATCTATTTAATACAATTAGCTCATGTATTTGTTGGACAATTATATTACCTCCTTGTGAATTAACTTTATTTTTTAACTAACTTACAAGTTTTCCTTTAGAATTAAAATTATTAATGTTTCTTGACATGTTCACTGTAAAATATAATCATATGTTTAGCAAGTTTTTAAATAATCAACTAAAGAAAATTTTATAGGCTTCTTTCATTTAGAAATTTCAAATTAATTTTACAAACCATTGAATTCAAATGTAGTACATACTCAGAATATATCAAAGACATAAACTTAATTGCTCCAAGTATACAACTCAGAGAGGAAAACATGGGAGAAAAACTTCCTGGTATTGGAACTCAAGGAACACAGTATTGCTCTTGGTTTACTCTTTTCCTGGGTGGAGACCATTTTAGCAGCTTCCAGTTGGCCCTTCCTTTCATAACAAGCCTAATTCCACAGGTCAGTGAATTGGTGTGAAAATTTTGCCAGTTGCTTGTATGTCTGTTCCCATTACACACTCCGGAAATAAGGAAATAACTATGGGGTGATGACTTTGGGGACCCACTGGGTCTGCTCTGAGACAATTTTGAGCTAAAACTCCATTGATTGCCTGACCTCAAGAAGTCCCTGCTCTGACTGTGGACCACAATCATGTTTTGGGTCTCCCAGAATTAGTATCATTTCCGAACCAGGGCCACTAATCCTCAAAAGGTCTAGTTGCTTTCTTATCCATAAGAAATGCACAGACACTCTGTAAGTGCCTTTGAGAAAGGCTGGGAGAAAGATTAAAAGTATAAAATGCTGACAGTGTAGTAGGGTTCATCAAAGGGACCCCATCTTTCCTTCCTTCAAGAGATGCTGGGTCTGCAAATTGTTTCATGTGTGGGGATTTATTGAAGGACTAATCTCTCTGTTTTGAAAAGTCAACTTAAACTTTAGTTCATTTGATCCAAAACTCTTTAGCTCATTCAGGTCAAGTAAGAATTCAGGAGAGTGTCCATTTATCTTACTTCTAAGGACACTGTGTTTAACAAGCCAAACACCATAGGACTGTGCAAATTATGGTATTTTGATTACTGCTTTGACTCAATTGCTCATTACAGTAACCACACCCACCTTGTCTTGGGTGGTTAAGTATTGCCTCTTGGCCCCTTCCATCTCTGCAACAAATTATCCCTAGTGCATTTAAATATCCTGCTTCAATGGTTGCTGCAATTTCTGACCCACAGCACAGAGCAACCCCAGAGATTTTCAAGGATACTGTATTTCCCTTTCCAAATTTATTCCTCACAGATATGGTGAAAATGGTCTGGATCAGTCATGTTCCAGAGTCTGGACCCTCTCAGAGGGATGACCAGGTCCCATATAATAAATATTTTCTAACATTACAATCTCTCCAAGCCTTTGTATCTCTTCTTCCTATCATTTCAATGTCATGTACTGTTGGCTACCTTTTGATTATATTTTGATTATATTTGAATATACTTGATACAGTATATAAACCAGGAGAATGACAGAGAGCCCTTCCTAATCCTTCAAGCTACAACATTAAATCCAGAATCTCTGCTTTATGGAGTTTTTATAAATAAACTCACCTGATGCAACTTTATATTCTTTTTGCCATTTTCCCACACCCTTAATATTCACTCCCATCCCTACTCCCTAGATTTCTGCTGGTATGAATTGAAAAAGAAAAAATGCAGGACTTTTAGAGTATAGTTCACTTCTTTATGGGTCATACTATATAACTAATCTTTTGGGATTTCCTAGGATCTGAGTCTAATTTTAGTTCTAGGAGCAAAGAAGGGTGTTGGGGATATACCCAGAAAAGAATTAGCAGTGTCTTGCCAAGCAACTACCTCAAGGGGAGGATATTACAATCTCTGAAGACAAAAAAGGGATAGTCTCCCTAAAAATGGAATGATCGCCTCTCCTGACAAGAAAACAATGGAATTTGAAGGATCAATGCCCCAGCCACAGAGGTCTGCCTGTATGGGCACATTCCAGTTATGAGGATCCCATTCCTTCCCAATCAGTGCCCTCACTTCAACAGTGGACATTCTAAGGGCTTGGGAATTCTGTTTCCATTTTAATTCTGCCACTTACAGGATGAGACTGGAGATTTTTAAAAATCTCAGTTCTGTTGCTGCAGGAGCTACAGGTTTCTTCCAGGGAAAACATAGAAGTTTTCAGGTCACTTATGGAGCACTTGAGCTGGGAATTTGCATCCCTGAACTCACCTTTTTTTTTTTTTTTTTTTTTTTCATTATACTCATGAGTTTAACAAAAATGGGCTGAAGTATCAAACTACATGGTTTTTCATAACCTTGTCAATATGTAATTAGGAATATTTAATGGGGATAATTTGTATACTTCTACTGCCATATTTTCATATATTCTTTACTACTGGCAATAGAGTTATGACTCCCTTTAGATCTAATCAGATCAGAGCATCAACTCCAGTAACCACAGAAGCAATTTAGAAAACTCTTCCTCAAGAATTTATCTCTCTAGAATCACGCTTTGTACCAAAATCTCTATTAGTATCCTGAGGTTGCTATAGCAACATTCCAAAATAGCTGAGTGGCTTAAAACAACAGAAACTTTCTAGAAGTTCTAGACATTAGAAGTCCAAAATAAGCATGTCATCAGGGCCATGGTCTCTCTGAAAGCTCTAGGGGAGAATCTTTCTTTGTCATTTCTAGCTTCTGCTGTTTGCTGGGAATTTGCAGCATTCCTTGGCTAGTAGGTATGTTATACCAGTCACATGGCTGTCTTTTCCTTCTGCATCTTCACATAGTCTTCTTTCTGTGTATGTCTCTCTCTGAGTCTAATATTTCTCCTCTATTAAAGATGTAAGTCATACTGGATAAAGGCCAACCCTAATGAACTCCCTTTAATCTGATTACTTCTGCAAAGATCCTATTTCCAAATAAGGTCACATTCTGACATATCGGATGCCAAGACTTCAACATATCTTTCTTGGAGGTTACAATTCAACCCATAACAAATTTTCCCCCAAGAAGTTATATAATTGACCAATAAACACATGAAAAGATGCTCAGCTTCACTAATCATTACTAACCAATGCCAACTAAAAGCCCAATGAGATACTTTTCACATCAGTTAGAATAATTATTATATTAAAATTAAAAACACATATGTGAGTACTGGCAAAGGTGTAGAGAAATTGAAACCTTTGTGCATTTCTAGGGGAATATAAAATGGTGCAACTACAGTGGAAAACACTTTGGCTATTTCTCAAAAACTTAAATATAACATTATCATATGATCCAGCAAGCTCACCAACTCACCCAAAAGTCTTGGTAACAGAGATTCAATCATCTACTTGCACATCAGTGTTCATACTATCATTGTAATACTCAAAAGGTGGAAACGACCCATGTGTCCATCAGGGGATGAATGGATATATGAAATATCGCATATACATACATGGAATGTTCTTTAGTCATAAAAGCAAAGGGAGTACTGACAGATGCTACAACATGGCTAAACCTTGAAAACATTGTGCTAAGTTAAATAAGTGAGACACAGAAATACAAATATTGTAAGATTTCCCTTACGTGAGATAACTAGAGTAGTCAAATTCATAGAGACAGAAATTGTAAGAGGTTGCCAAAAATTGGAGGTTGTTATTCAAAGGGTACAGGCCTCATAATTGGGCTGATGAAGTGTTCTGGAAATAGATAGTGATGGTGATTATACAATGGTGTAAAGATAAAGGTAAAGATACCAGGAGGAATCAATACATTTGAATACAGAAAAACAGAGAAAATTGAATGGAACAGAGATCTAATTCTTTAAAAAGATGAATAAAATGGATGAATGTTTGGATAGACTGAGAAAGAAAAAATAGAGAAGACACAAATTACAGAATTACCAAATCTGCAACAAAAGAGTAGATATTACTATTTAGTTATGCAATGATAAAAACAATAGTGAAGGGATCAGAAACAACTTTATGGACATAACTTTTACCACTTTGATTAATTCTTCAAAAATTACAATCTACCACAACTGACCTAATATGAAAAAGATGATATTGATAAACTTAAAATATCAAGGAATTTGAATTTATAATTAAAACAAAAAAGAAATCTCTAGGTAAGTTAGTAATAATTGGAGTATATCCTAGATGTGTAAATAATTAAAATCAATTCTATACAATGTCTTCTAGAAAATAGAAGAGGGAATGGATTACTTTTATGATACTATTATTAGCTGGATACCAAAATAAGACAAAGGTAGTCCATAAATAAATAAATAAGTAATTGTAGACTAATATCACTCATAAATATAGGTGAAAACATTTTTATTTATTCATTTTCAAGAAAGGGAGAATGAGAACACACACACATGCATGAGCAGGGTGGAAGAGGGTAAAGGGGCAGAGTGAAAGGGAGAAGCAGATTCACTGCTGAGCAGGGAGCCCAATGTAGGACTTGATTCCAGGATCCTGAGATCATGACCTAAACTGACAGCAGACACTTAACCCCAACTGAACCAACCAGGCACCCCATAGGTGTAAACATTCTTAACAAAATATTAGTGAATAGATTTTAGCAACATGTAAAACTTTTCTATACTCAAAATGGCAGAAAGGCTTATTCCAAAGATACAAAACTGGCTCACATTTGAAAATTAAAATAATGCACCATATTAATAAACTATAGGAGAACAATCAAAAAATCATGTTGATTGAGACAAAATTACACTTTTAAAAATTCAGTCTCCATTTATAAACAACCACAAGTACAAAACAAAATCAAAATCCTCTGGAAAAACTTAGGTAAAGGGAACTTCCTGAACTCAGTAAGAATGTCTACAAAAGCCTACATCAAACTTTATACTTAATTGTGAAAAATTAAATGCATTCTCCATAAGAACAGAAAGGAAGAAAGAATAGTCTGCTCTGCCACTCATTTTCAAGGTAGTGGTAACATTCTAGCCAGCATAATAAAGAAAGAGAAAGAAATAAAAATCACTTTGATTAAAAAAGAATATATAAAATGATCCATATTTTCCTATGGCATGAATGTCTACACAGAAAGCCTGAGGAAACTAGAAAGCAAACCAAAAATGCAACTCCTCAAACTCATAAATGGTTTCAAAAGTTCACAGCTTACAAAAGTCTACCACTATTCGATATAGTATCACTGAGCACATTGATAAAGAAATTAAAAATGTGATATCATGTAAAAGCACTCAATAAATAAAACGTATTTGTATAAATCTAAAGACATCTACATAAGTTGTACAGTGAAAGCTATAAGAAATGATGAAATAAATCCAAGATGATCCAAAAAAATTTAAAAGATGTACCATTGCATGAATTGGAATGCAACACACTGAGGATGTTAATTCCTCTGAATTGATACATAAATTAAAGAAGTTCCTATTAAAATGTCAGAAAAAGTTTTTACATATAAATATTTTTCTAAAGCTTATATCTTATATAAGCTTTAATATATTTTATATGTTTCATATTTTATCTAAGACAAGGGAACAATAGTTAAAACATTTTTTTTGAAAAATAGAGTAAATTGGGAAGAGTAAACCTACTACATTTGAAGACTGACTATATAGCTACACAACCAAGATTCTGTGGTGTTCATAAAGGGGTAGACACTAAATTGCTGGAAGAAACTATAGAACACATAAGTTGACACACACAGATATGGTCAATAGATCCTCTACTAAGACACAAAGAAATTCAATGGAGGAAGGATAGCCTTTCAGTAACAGTGCTAGAACAATTAGACATCCACAGTCAGGAAAAAAAATGCCATAAAACAACAACAACAAAAATCAAAAATCAAACAAACCAACAAACCAATAAACCAACAAAAAAAAAATTTCCCCTAAATTTTACACCTTAAATAAACATTAACTCAAAATGTATCATGTATTTAAGTGAGAACCTTAGTTTCTAAAACATTTGAAAGGAAATTCTTTAGGATCTAGAGTTAGGCAAAGTGTTCATAAACCTGACACCAAAAACATAAACAAACAAACAAACAAAGTTGATAAATTGTACTTCCTCAAAATTTAAAATGTTTGTTCTGCCTGTGTATTTTTGAGAAGATGAAAAGGCAAGCTGTAGACTGGAAGAAAACATGAGAAAATAACCTACTGACAAGTTACTAGTACGAAGAATATATGAAGAACTCTCAAAACTCAAGAGTGAAAAATTATAATAATAAAATAAAATTACTGGGGCACCTGGGTGGCTCAGTGGGTTAAAGCCTCTGCCTTTGGTTAGGGTCATGGTCCCTGGGTCCTGGGATGGAGCCCTGCATTGGGCTCTCTGCTCAGCGGGGAGCCTGCTTCCTCCTCTCTCTCTGCCTGCCTCTCTGCCTACTTGTGACCTCTCTCTGTTAAATAAATAAATAAATCTTAAAAAAATGATAATAAAATAAAATAAAATTACCAAAAGGGCAAAAGGCGTATCAGACATTTCATTGAAGAAGATGTACAGATAACAAGCACATGAAAAGATGTTCAACACAATTCACCATTAAGGAAATAGAAATTAAAATCACGAAGTGATATTACTATAAACTTACCAGGATGTCTAAAGTAAAAAATAGTGACAACATCAAATCCTAATGGTGATGCAAAAAAACTGGATCTTTCACATATTACTGGCAGGAATTTAAAGTGGCAGAGGAACTCTGGAAAACATTTTGGGGTTTTCTCATAAAACTAAACCTGGAATAATTGAATAACCCAGCAATTGTAATCCTGAGTAACTATCCTGGAGAAACAAAAATTTATGTTCCCACAAAAAGCTGTACATAGATTTTCATAGCAGTTACTTTTTCTAATAGCAAAAAAATTAGAAGCAATTCAAATGGCCATTAATTGGTGAATGGCTAAACAGATTGGTATTTTCATACAGTGTAACAAAATGTAGTACAAAGTTATAAGTTACTGATATATATATATATATATATATATATATATATATATATATATCAACCACAATGAAATCTCTAGAGAATTACACTGAGTGAAAAAAGCCAATCATAAAATGGCATACATTGATTCCATTTATATAACATTCTTGAAATGTCAAAACAATAGAAAGGACTAATAGTTCCAAAGGTAAGAGATGGGATGGGGACAGTGAGGAGGTTGTGACTAAATGGGCAACATGAGAGATCCTTGCAGTGACAGAAAAGTTCTGTATCAATACCAATACACTGGTTGTGATATTATACTTTAGGTGTCTAATTGTCACCTTTGAAGGAAACTGTGTAAATAGTGCATGGCCTATCTGTATTAATTTTTACAACTGCATGCAAGTCTACAATTTTCTCAAAATAAAAAAGTTGGAAACAATTATCTATATATATTCAACTAAATGCTTTTTTAAAAATGAACTACATTTTACTTTTTAAAATGTCATTATAACACTCTACTTTCTTACACTTCCATACACTTGTTTCAGAATCCTATGAATATCTTACTGTTATTTGCCAGCACTGGTCTGTGGGTAAATTTCCCAGTTGATGCATAACAAACATATTATGTTTGTTTTCTGAAATCCATTTTGCACCTCACCAGATATGCCACAGGTAAGGAATTTTCAAACATTTCTACTTAGAAATCTGACTTATAGAAACGTAAACAAATTTGTGTGATATTTATCTCTGTATAGATTGGAACTAAATAAACCATTTTGTGACACGAGCTAGTTAAGCAACATGACATTATTTTTCCCCATAGTCATTTAGCTTATGACTTCCAACTGTTCAATTCTCTATGGCTCCAATAATAATTCAACTCCTTATTACAAGCTAAGCTGAGCAGTTTGTCATACATTAATAAAAAGATAATAATAATGATAGCATTTAAGGATGGACAACCATGTAATTAACTTTGAATTGTTTGCACAAAAGAGAAGTAAAGATGTTATAATTATTGGGGAAGTAAAAATAATGGTTGACTGTTAATTATTTTAGAGGTTTTATAAATGCTTGTAGTATATTTTCAAGTTAATAGAGTAATATATAAAATATGTTCAAGATTTTATTATATTAAAACTAGTATTAAAAATGACATAGAAATTCAAAGGATTCTTCTGTATGTTGATATTTGCTTCTTTTGCACTAAAATATCAGCACAAAATACCCATTCAAGATGGTATCTAAGTCCTTGGCTTATCTTTTCCCAATTTCCTACTGAAACATTAAAATTCAGGGGGAGGGAGTGATAAAAAATCATATCAACAAAACAAAATAACAGCTAATTGATAAACTCTGAGCAAATTTCTCATAAATGTACGGCACATTTAACTCAAAATAAAATCTCAGGCAACAGCTGATCCTGGCGTCTTTTCACCACTTAGAAGTGAAAATGACAAACATGTTTTTGTTTTTGTTTGTTGTTGTTTCACTTCAATTCTCCAGTGTTTCCAGCCTATAAGTACAGAAACTAGGGTGTGCTCCAACCAGAAATCCCCCCCCCCCCGCAAAATAGACTTGGTTCTCTCTACTAGGTGAATACAGTTTATCAGTATCCACCCGCTTTTAAGACTCTACCAAAAAACTATTAGAATGGATGAGTGAATTTAGTAAGGTTATAGGATACAGAAATCAATGTACAGAAAACTTGCATTTCTATACAACAATGAAGCAAGAGGAAGAGAAATTGGGAAAACAGTCCCACTTACAATTGAACCAAAATAATAAAATGTTTAGGAATAAGTTTAACCAAAGTGATGAAAGACCAGTACTCTGATAATGATACAACACTGATGAAAGAAATTGAAGATGAAACAAATAATGGAAAGACATTCCATGCTCATAGATTGGAAAAATAAGTATTGTTAAAATGTCCATACCACCCAAAGCAGTCTACACATTCAGTGCAATCTCTGTCAAAATACCAAGAGCATTTTTCACAGAATTAGAAAAAAAAATCCTAAAATTTGTATGGAAACGTTAAAAAAACAAAACAAAACAAAACAAAAAAAAAACCAAATAGCCAAAATTATCTTGTAAAAGAAAAACAAAGCTGGAGACATAACAATTCCAGATTTTGAGTTACACAAAGTTGTATTAATCAAAACAGTATGGTACCAGCACAAAAATAGACAAATAGATCAATGGAACAGGATAGAAAGCCCAGAAATGAACTCATGATTATGTGGTCAATAAATCTTCAACAAAAGAGGTGAGAATATGCAATAGGAAAAAAGACAGTCTTTTCAACAAACGGTGCTGGGAAATATAGACAGCAACATACAAAAGAATGAAACGTATATCACACACAAAAATAAACCCAAAATGGATTCAGGACCTAAATGTGAGAACTAAAACCATAAAAACCCTAGAAAAGAGCATAGGTAGTAATTTCTCTTATGTTAGCTGTAGCAGCATTTTTTCTGGATTTATTCCATCAGGCAAGGCAAAGCAAAAAAAAAAAAAAAAAAAAAAAACAAACTATTGGACTTCATAAAAAACAAACAAACAACAACAACAAAACACCTTCTGCATAGCAAAGGAAAAAATCAACAAAACCAAAAGGCAACTTATATAAGGGGAGAAGAAATTTGCAAATGACATAATTGTTGTAGGATTAGTATACAAACTATATAAAGAAGTTATAAACCTCAACCCTCCAAAAAATAATAATCCAATAAAAATTGGGCAGAAGATGAGTAGACCTTTCTCCAAAAAAGACCTACAGATGGCCAATAGACTTATGAAAAGATGCTCAACATCACTAACCTTCAGGGAAATACAAATCTAAACCATAATGAGATATCACTTTACACCTGTCAGAATGGCTAAAATCAACAACACAAGAAACAACAGGTGTTGGCCAGGATATGGAGGAAGGGAATCTTTGCACTGTTGGTAGGAATGCAAACCAATGTATCCACTCTTCAAAACAGTATGAAGATTCCTCAAAAAGTTAAAAATAGAATTAGCCTGTAATCCAGCAATTGCACTGTTAGGTATTTACTCAAAGAATACAAAAATATTAATTCAAAGGTATACATGTACCCCTATGTTTATAGCAATATAATCTACAATAGTCAACTTATGAAAACAGCCCTGGAGTCCATTAATTGAAGAATGGATAAAGAAGTAGTGGTGTATATGTATGTAATAGAATATTACTCACCTTAAAAAAGAATTAAATATTGCCATTTGCAATGATGTGGATGAAGTTAGAGTATATTATCTAACAAAAGAGGTTAGTCAGAGAAAAACAAATATCATATGATAGGACATAGGTACCCCTATGTTTATTATGGCATTGTTTACAATAGCCAAATTATAGAAACATTATAGAAAGAGCCCAAGTGTCCATCAGTAGAGAATTGATAAAGATGTGGTGTGTGTGTGTGTATACATAAAAAAGAATGAAATCTTTCATTTTCAATAAAGTGAATGGAGATAGAGAGTAAAATGTTAAGTGAAATAAGTCAGCAGGAGAGAGAAAAATACTATATGATTTCACTTGTATTTGGAATTTAAAAAACAAAACAAATGAACAAAAGAAAAAGAGAGAGAGAGACTCCAAAAACCAGACTCTTAACTATAGAGAACAAACAAATGGTTATGGGGGGGGAGGGGACGTAGGTAGGGGAAGGATGATGTGATTAGGAGTATACTTATGACGAGTGCTAAGTACTGTATAGAATTGTTGAATCACTATACTGCACACCTGAAACTAATATAACACTGTGTATTAACTATACTGGAATTAATATTTAAAACTTGATTAAAAATAGAATTCCCTCTTGCTCTGAGGAGGTCAGTCTTTTGTTTTACTCAGGTCTTCAATTGATTGGGTGTGGTCCACCCACATTATGGAAAGCAATCTGCTTCTCTAGATATCCACCAATTTAAATTAAAATCATTCCCAAACTCCTTAATATACAGAAAAAATAGCTGACCAACTATTTGGGCACCACGGCCCAGTCAACGAAATTAAGAATCCAGTTCATGACATATTTTGAGTTAATCTTTGTATAAGGTATAAATCATAGTTCAATTATTTTCTCTTGTGGTTGTCCAATTAGTCTGGCACCATTTGTCAAAAATGCTGTCCTTGGGGCACCTGGGTGGCTCAGTGGGTTAAAGCCTCTGACTTCAACTCAGGTCATGATCTCAGGGTCCTGGGATCGAGCCCCGCATTGGGCTCTCTGCTCAGAAGGGAGCCTGTTTCCCCCTCTCTCTCTGCCTGATTCTCTGCCTATTTGTGATCTCTGTTTGTCAAAAGAATAAATTAAATCTTAAAAAAAAAAAAAAAAAGCTGTCCTTTCGCCATTGAACTGCTTTTGCCCTTTACCCAAAATCAGTTGGGCATTTTATGTGAGTCTTCTGCGTTCTTTATTCTATTATATTGACCTAGGAATCTACCCATTTTCAAATTATACACAGTGTAACTTACTGCAGTCTATAATAATTATAAAGATTAGGTAGACAAGAAACAACAAGTGTTGGAGAGGATGTGGAGAAAGGGGAACCCTCTTACACTGTTGGTGGAAATGCAAGTTGGTGCAGCCACTTTGGAAAACAGTATGGAGAGTCCTTAAGAAATTAAAAATACACTACTGAGTATTCATCCCAAAGATACAGAGGCAGTGAAAAGAAGGGCCATATGTACCCCAATGTTCATTAGCAGCAATGGTCACAATCGCCAAACTGTGGAAAAACCCGAGATGTCCTCCAACAGAGGAATGGATAAAGAAGATGTGGTTCACAGGTGGTGGGTAATAGGGAGGGCACGTATTACATGGAGCACTGGGTGTTGTGCAAAAACAATGAATATTGTTACGCTGAAAAAATAAAATTAATTAATTAATAATAAAAAAAGAAGATGTGGTTCATATATACAATGGAGTATTACTCAGCCATCAGTAAGGATGAATACCCAGCTTTTATATCAACACGGACGGAACTGGAGATTATGCTGAGTGAAATAACTCAAGCAGAGAGAGTCAGTTATCGTAAGGTTTCACTTACTTGTGGAGCATAAGGAATAACACAGAGGATATGGGGAGATGGAGAGGAGAAGTGAGTTGGGGAAAATTGGAAGGGGAAACAAACCATGAGAGATTGTGGACTCTGAGAAACAAACTGAGGGTTTGAGGGGGGAGGGGTTGGGTGAGCCTGGTGGTGGGTATTAAGGAGGGCACAGATTGCTTGGAGCACTGGGTGTAGTGCATAAAAAATGAATCTTGGAACACTGAAAAAATAAAATTAAAAAAATCATAAGGCAGAGAAATTTTTAAAAAGAGGTAGAGAGATTTCTTCCACTTTATTTGCAGTTTTCAAAATCATTTTATCTATTCCAGCTACTTTGATTTCTATATAAATCTTAACAATAATCATCTATATCTACACAAAAAGGCCCGTTTAAAGAAAAGTTGCTCTAAACTTAAACATCAGTTTAGGGAGAATTTTTGTCTTTCCTATGTTGATTCTACAAGTTCAGGAACAGTACATCTCTGCATTTATTAACTTATTCCATTTCTTTCATCCACTTTCTGTAATTTTCTGCCTCCAGATTCTTTACATGTAAAGTATATATTTAAGTATTTCGTATTCTTTACAGTGATTCAAGTTATGTTGTGATTTGATGGCATTGTGTTAGCATTGCATGGTGACAGATGGTAGTTACACTGTGGTAAGCATAACACAGCATGTAAACTTGTTGAATCACTGTATTGTACAGTGAATGTAATGTAACTCTGTGTGTCAACTACCTAAATAAAACATAGGGAAAAATATTGTGATTTTAATTTTTGCTTCTATCTGTTCACTGTTAATGTACACAAATGTGGTTGATTGTTGAGTATTGACTTTATATATATAATATAATATAATAATATATAATATATATTATCTTATGATATATATTATAATATATGATATATATTATTCTTATTAAACTTAATTAAAAAGAGAATTCCCTCTTGCTCTGAGGTCAGTCTTTTATATGTAATATAATATAATATATAATACAATACAATACAATACAATATAATAATATTATATATTATATATTTTATGTATATACATATGTATTATATATATTATATATTATATATAATATATATTTATATATTAATATATAAATATAAATATATAAATATATATTTATATATAATATTATATATTATATATTAATTGTTATATTATATATTATATATCATATATTATATATTAAATATTAATATAACAATACAATATAATATAATGATATTATATATTTTATATTTTATGTATATTATGTATACAGAAAATATATAATATATATTATTATATACATAATAATATCATAATAAAATAATATATATCATATATTATATATAAAAATATATAAATATATATAAATATAATATATAATATAATATAATAATAACATAATATAATATATTGATAATGTATTATATATTAATAATATATAATATAATAATGTATGATGTGTATATAATATGTATATAATATTATATATTTTATATATGGTTTTATATAATATTATATATATAATATATGTCAAATTGTTATATTAGATTATATATTACATATATTTATATATAATATATATTATATATGAAACTTGTTGCACATACTTATTAATTCCAGGAGTTTTTATTTTAGATGTTGTTATGAGTTAAAAGTGACCCACCCCCACAACTCTTATATTGAAGTCCTAACCCTCAGTGCCTCAGAATACTACTGTATTTGAAGATAGGGGTTTTAACGAGGTAATTAAGGGAAAATAAGGTCATTAAGGTGAGTCCTACTCCAACATGACTGGTGTCCTCAGAGGAAGAGATGAGAACGCACCAGGCATACACAGAATCAGAGCATGTGAAGACACGGAGAGCAAACAGGAAGGTGCAGGACAAGGAAGGAGGCTTCAGGAGAACCTAACCCTGCTGAGACCTGCATCCTGGATTTCCGGCCTCCCAAATCGGGGCGAAATAAATTATTGTTGTTTAAGCTGCCTAGTCTGTTGTATTTTGGTAGCCTTAACAGACTCAGATGCTTTGAAATTTTCTGCATAGGAAATTATGTCACCTGCAAATGGGAAAAATAGAGATGATCTTTATATCTTTTTTTCTAATTTTCATCACTTATCTTACCTTATTGAAGTGGCTAACATTTCCAGCATTATGTTGAAGAAGGCTGTGGAGGATAGACATTCCTACGGTGTTTCCCATCTTCAAGGGAAAGCATTTAATCTTGCACTGTACTGTTCTGTTTTGTTATGTTTTAGATACATTTTATATGCAGCATGTTAATCCTCTGTGAAGTAATCTGTATCTGAAATATCTGAGGCAATTTGTTGGATTTTGTACGTGTCATTTACTGCTTGTTGCCTATAGTCTCTGAGTAGTGGGAAGGAGGTTCTCATATATCATACAAGCGATTGTTTTCTCAGCCCCAAGGCAAGAAATTCACAACTTTCTCTTTGAAAGAATTATCATCTCTTTAACTTTTTCCTCCCCCTGCACTGGTGATGGTTAGCACAAATATAACTGATGTTAATGACTATTTACAGCACATATTAAAGTCAACCAACATAAAATGCCTCACTCCAGAGAGGTAATATATGACTTAAATCTGATTGTTGTATAATAGATTCCTGACTCTCCTAGATTTCCTCCAGTGTATTTTTATTATTATTCAGCATGAGGAAAGCAGCATCCTTCTGAATGAGCTGAAATAAGTAACCCTATAGAGTGAATGAGTCTGTTTATGCCTTCCTACTGGAATATAGCAGCCTGCTGCTCCTAGAGCAGTGGATAATTGAACAGTCAACTTGTTTTTATTTTCATCTTCTCCCTCTCAGCTAAAGGCTTATTCCAAAATAGTTTGTGATGCTGGATTAGCAAATGTCACTGACCTCTTCTGTTGTTCTGATTGTAGGTTAGAGTGTATCTCCTCAAGTACAGAATTGTTGAAGCACCCTGATTTTCTGTTATGTTTGTGTATGACAAAACAGTAGAAAGAAATACAACAAAGGAAGCTGACATTCTAAGGAATTATTTTTTCTTTATAAAATTTCTACCAATGTCATAATATTATTTACTGCCAAAGAATAAATTCTAGCTCTAATGTCCGTCTATCCAACAAATACAGTTTGCAGATTGCAGTATGCAAATTTGGTGCTGCTCAATGCCCAGGGATACACCAAAAAACACATTTCCTAAGTACAGCCCAGTATGATATCCTCCTAGGACCATGGCCAAGTTGTTTAAGATGTTGGCCATGTTGGACATAGGCATATGGGTGAGAGTACCTCAGTAGCTCATGGTCATCTACCATGAGCCTTTTTTTTCCCCCACTGGCCATACTGTGCTGTCGAATGCACGATGGGCAAGGTGTGCAATGCCCACTCGGTGCCGTTCTTGGTTTCTCCTATCTATCCATGCCCCACGCAGACGATTTATATTGTATGACATCACCACCCTTCACGGGGATGGGGGCAGTCTTACTTATTTCCAATGGGTGTTTCCCCTCAGCACTGGTTGGATACTCTAACTGGTTTGATTACTCTAAGCAGGCTTCAGTGATAGAGGTTTGCAAAATTTGACCTTGTAGAATATCCATGCCTGATATGTTCTCTGGTATTGGAGAGTTAAAAGCCTTATAATCTCAAGGGGAACAACCCAATTTGTAGTGTCAAAGGACCTTCCTGACCATGACTGCTTTCTCCCATAATCATCAGTGGTGCCGAGGGGATCAGAAAACTTCTGGAGGGTAACATGTAGCATGTATTGAAGTAATTCAGCTCCAGTGTCCGCAAGAGCTGCCAACTTGTGCTCATTTCTGGAGGACCAGAGAATAGTGAGAACAGGAGGTCTCCAGTTGGCTCCTAGGGCTCTCACCTGGAGACAGTCTTGGCCTGGCTCCTCCCCCTCCAAGGTGTGGGAAACACCCAACCCTAATGGTCTGTATTCCTCAGACTCTGCTTGAGGGGGCAGGCATCAGGCATGGTAGGGGCAGAGAGGGTAGGTCTGAACTGTTGTTCAGGCTTCATGCTTTTCACAGGCAAGCCAACACAGCAGATGATTGTCAGTCCACCTGTTCGAATGGGTCTCAGCAGCAAGGAGTCAAACTGCCTGGACCCTTTACAGCTGATTAGGATGATGTTTTGCTTTCTAAGTTTCCTCTATGTTTCAGCCTATACCTATTCCGAGACTTGTCAGTTTCCCCTACATCAGCGATGGATTGCCCAATACTGTAAATGCCTTGTCTCACCACTGGGCTCAGCATGACATCTGTTCTGTATCAGGTGCCGGGACAGACTGGAGAATCTTTGACTTTCATCCCTGCAGTGACTGTGGCCTGATTGCACCATCAAAGACAGGAACCTATCCCATTCCCAACTCTCTAAGAATTTGTTATGCCACTCTTATCAATTTCCAGGGTCCCACATGCCTAGCAAGGTCCCCCTCTTTGGGCCAAGCCTTCCTACAGACTAGAATAATCCGATCCTTAAGGGACTTAATATCTTGAGCATTCCCCTCTCCCTGTGCAGAGCAGGTGCTGCTGAAGGGCAGGGCGGGTGGTGACATTGTGTATTCTCTGTCTCCTGCCTTGTCAGGGAAATGGCATCACCCCCAAATCCCATAGCAGCACTGCCTGCACCTGGGTGCTCTCCTTGACCTTTTGCTAGAATTTGGCAGCCATGTCAGTAAACTCAGCAGAAGCAGTACATTCTTTCATCATGAGTGCTCCCTGAGTTGGGGCTGCCTGGCTGGCTAGGGCTACTGGGGCTGTGTTTTTGTATTCCATTGTTTTAGGAGTCATGTGCCTGACACTGTCCTGTCCCCTTCACTGTCCATCACAACACTCTCTTCTTCCATGTCCTTGCTTTCCCAGGGCTTTCGTCTCCTAGCATCCCAGTCACGCTTGGTGACAGCACTCAGATTTTAATCCATAGCATCTCATGCTCTATCAGCTTTGCAAAAAGGCATACGAAGGTCTCCAACTGATTATCTTGCTCTCCACCTGTCTGCTGGCCCCGAAGCTAACAGAGTAGTGGACACCCACACATCCTTCCCTAACCTTGGCTGTTCTTCCAACTCCTAACTTGGGCTTTAGCTGCCAGTTGGACATCAGTGGCCAACTGAACTTCCCACACAAGGAGCCAGCCCACTGGGCCATATGCCTCCTTCTCTGCCAAAGTGCATTTTGTACAGTTCCTCAAGCAAGTGTATTAAAGCCAGCATTTGGCAAGCATCCCCATCCTCGAATGGCCTTCCTTTCAGAAGGCCCCTTTCTTTGGTCCTCTGGCTGGCTCACCAATGGTTTTGCCCCCTTGAAAGCTTTCTGAGTGAGATCTGAAACCGGCTCTCTGTGTGGAGGGCAGGGAGAGATTGAAGAAAGAGGCAGGGTACAAATGGGCAGGTGGACAGTATAATGAGCAAGGGAACTTCTATGCAAGCTTTTTGGGGTGCTGCAAGGTGAGGAGGTCTCTGTTCCCACACCCAAAAGTTGAAAGTTTCTAGAATAGACTGAACTGGGTTCAGTAATTTATACCAACCAGACGGTTTCAACACCCCCTCAGTATCTGGAGGCTGTGTCCTTGGAGCAGCCTGAGAGTAGGGAAGGCAAGTGGGATGCATATTCTGAGGTCAGCAGAGGTCTTGGGGAGCCTTTTATTGCTGGGTTCCAGCTCATCAGTCAACCCATAGTCATGTTCTCCCGATGACCTTCCCAAACAATACTATATGCCCCATACTCTGTGAGCTATGGAGTACACAGCAATGAGCAAAATGAGAATAGTCTCTTCTCTCATGGAGGGTAAAGTCTGGTGTGGGAGGCAGTCCACAGCTCTGTAAGTAGACAGAGAATGTACAAATGCAGATGCGGGGGTGGGGGTGCCTGTGTGGCTCACTTAGATAAGCGACTGACTTTTGATTTTGGCTCAGGTCATAATCTCAGGGTCATGGCATCAAACCCTGCCTGGGGCTCTGTGCTAGCCATGGACCAGTTTAAATTTCTCACATCCTCTCCTTCTGCTTGTCTCTCTCTAAAAAAAAAAAAAAAAAATGCAAATTGGAATGTGTTATTTCTCTGAAGTCAGGTTTATTGAGATATAACATGCATACAGTAAAATTCACATTTTTGCACATATAGTTCTGTGTTTTGACATATTCATAGTTGTGTAACCATCACCATGTAAGTACTATTTTAAGTGGTAGCTCACTTATGCCATTTGGTCTTGCTTATGTAACGTGCCCTAGTAAAGTACTGAGTTTATCAAAAATTTATTCCAGACCTTTTCTGTTTACTGTGGCTTTATGGCTCCTTCCATATTTGGAGAAAATGCGCTTGCAAATGTCAGCACTGAGAAGCCAATTCAACAGGGACTAGAGGTCCTTGTTACTGGCCACATGAGAAATTGTGCAAAGTCAAATAACAAGGCTTCTTACAGATAATCCCTGAACTGAAGAAAGGGAGAAAAATTAATGTTTTTTCTTATTAGTCTATGTAATATCTTCTGCCGTTGTAGTAATATAATATTCTCTGAATAGAAATAGAAATGTAACATTAGTTTTATTAAAATGTTCCACTGGGGCACCTGGGTGGCTCAGTGGGTTAAGCCTTTGCCTTCAGCTCAGGTCATGATCCCCGAATCCTGGGATGGAGCCCTGCATCAGACTCTCTGCTCAGCAGGGAGCCTGCTTCCCCCTCTCTCTCTGCCTGCCTCTCTGCCTACTTGTGATCTCTCTCTGTAAAAAAAAAAATAAAATCTTTATAAATAAATAAATAAATTAATTAATTAAATTAAATAGAATCAAATGTTCCACTTTTGAGGATTATCATTCTGGATTATTTGCTTAAAACCAGATTGATTCCCATGAGGATGTTTGTGAAATGGGCGTTCTGTAGTTTTTTGAAGTCCAAAGTACAAATCTAATGATTATTTCCAAATCTAGCACTAAAAGTACTTACCTGAGTGAGGTTTTGTGAGTCTGTTTTGTACATCCTGGGTTTCATTGTTGATGTGGTATCTTTGAATGGGGGCTTGGCCACAACGGAATAACCTGCTGGTTTTACATAGCTTCAATAATCGTAAGCCTTGTCATTCTTCTTTACAGAGAATGGCTTTAAGTCTTGGAGTAAATTCAACTTGTCTCGGAAGAAAACTAGGATAAAAGAATAAACAAAAAGTCCTTGCAGCTTTACAGCTAAAATTCAGGTATGGGCTTATTGAACTGAGACATCTTTTGTACTCTTTCATGCTTTATGTTCTATAGAATCTGAGTTCATGCTGAATGTAATCCAGCTAATAATTTATAGCCTTTCCCTTAAATCAAGACTGAGTTTAAAATATAGTTTGTCATTTGTCTTAACACTACTGTAGGCTGTTCTCAAAATATATAATGTTTCCCTCAAGTACCGAGACCATTTTCACAATGCAGTAAACAGATCTATTCCTCAGTCTTTCGTTGTCAGTATTGTCCTTTACTGTTAATCATGATATTGTGCTAGATTATTGATTTTTTTGTTTACTTTTTTTGTCAATGTTCTTTATTAAGTTGGGACTATTATTAATTTCTAAGTTTCTGAAGATTTTCTTGTCGTCTTTCTGGTACTGATTACTAGTTTGATTCCATTTTGGTGAAAAGACCCATGCTGTATGGTTTGTATTCCTTTATTCCTTTATATTTGTTGAGGTTTGCCAAGGGTACAGGGTGCGTTCCTCTCAGTAAGTGTCCATGGATGTTTGAAAAATGTATATCCTGCTGTCTTAGGGTTTTTGTTCTACATTTATCAGTTACATCTTATTGGTTGATGGTGGTGTTCACTTCTCTATTCTTGTTAAATTTTTGTCTAGTATTTCCATCACTTGCTGAGAGTGGCATGTTGGTGTCACCACTATAAATGGTGACTTCGTCTATTTCTCTTTTCAGCTCCATTGGCTTTTGCCTCATGTTTTTCAAGTTTCTTTTGTTTAGTGTGTACACATTTAGGATTTTATATCCTTCTGCTGGCCTATCATTATGCAATGCACCTCTCTCACTAATAATTTTCTGCATTCTGATGTCTGGTTTCCATGACGTTAATGTTGCCATTTGTTCTTAAATTAGAGTTTGTATGGACTGTGTTTTCATCCTTTTACATTCGGTATATCTATGCCATTGTTTTTGAAGTGAGTTTCTTATAGACAACCTATTGTTGGACCAAGTTTCATTGTTTCATCCACTCTACCAATCTATCTCTTTTAATTGTTGATTTTTAAAAATTATATTAATTATTGAGATGTTAGTGTTTTACTGCCATTATTTATTTATTATATTATTTATAAGTTGTTTTATGTTGATTCCTTTGTTTTTCATTTCTCTGCTTCTCCTTTCTTACCTCTGTGTGGGTTATGTGATCTTTTTAAAATTAAATTTTTTTTTTTAGGATTCCATCCTGACTTATTTACAGTGTTTTATTTTGGGTATATCACTTCCAATAGTTTTGTTAATAGTTACTATAAGCATTAAATTGCTTGTATATAACTTATCACATTCTAGTTATATTGATGTTTTAGTAGCTTGAATCAAGTGTAGTTTCCTTTACCCTCCCCACTTTTTAAACTAATTGTTTTTCTTCTAAATATATTGAGCATCACATGAGATGGTATTATAAACTTTAATTCACCAATTATGACTTAAGAAACTTCTGAAAATAAGTGTAGTATATTATAATTATCCTTGTTTCTATTCATTTCAATATTCTTTTTTTTCCTCCATTTCTGATGTTCCACCTTTCTTATTATTTCCTTTCCATTTGGAGAAGTTTCTTTAGTCATTCTTTGAAGGTATGTTCAATAGCAACAGATCTAATTTTACCTTCTTCTGAGCACATGTTCATTTCCTCTTGATTCCTAAAGACATTTTTGTCAGGTACAGAATTCTTGGTTAATAGTTTGGGCTTTTCTTTACCTGATTATGCTGTGCCAGTCCCTTCTGGCCTTAACTGTTTCGGGTGAGAGATTGCTGTCATTCAGCTGGCCATGCTGCCGCTCAGTGATGCATCATTTCTATTTGGCTGCTTTCAAGATTGTTTCTTCTTTAGTTTTCACAAGTAATTATGATGTTGTATGGTATGGTTTTCTTTGGAATTACTTTATTTAGGTTTTTCTCAACTTCTTCAGTCTGTAGCTTTATGACTTTTGACCAGTTTGAAGAGAATTCAACTATTACGCCTTCTCAACCTCAGTCTCTCCTTTCCTTCGGGTATTTAATGACATAAATGTTAACACTTTTGATTGTCCCATAGATCTCTGAGACTTTGTTCACTTTTAGTCTTTTTTTAAAATATGCAGATTAAATACAGTCTGATTATCAGTCCTAAGTTCATTGACTATTTCTTCTGCCATGTCTCTTCTACTATTGAGATCTTCCAGTGAGTACTTTATTTTGATCATTGTATTTTTAGTTCTGCAATTACCATTTTTGCAGTAACTTGTATTCTTTTCTTAATATTGTCCAATTATTCATTTATTTCAAGAGAATTCATAATTATTAAGTAAGACGGTATTATGATGATTGCTTTAAAATCCACTTTAGAGGGGCGCCTGGGTGGCTCAGTGGATTAAGCCGCTGCCTTCGGCTCAGGTCATGATCTCAGGGTCCTGGGATCGAGCCCCACATTGGGCTCTCTGCTCCGCAGGGAGCCTGCTTCCTCCTCTCTCTCTGCCTGCCTCTCTGCCTACTTGTGATCTCTGCCTGTCAAATAAATAAATAAAATCTTTAAAAAAAATCCACTTTAGATAATCTTGAGGTTGGCTTCTGTCAATTGTTTTTTTCTCATTGTTTTTGTAATTTTCTGGTTATTGATATGACAAGTGAGTTTTCACTATGTCTTGGACATTTGGGATATTTTTTATGAGACTCTGGATCCCATTTAATACTTTTGTTTTAGCCGAAATCTCTGTTGAGGTAAAGCATGAAGAACAGGAGTGTACATCTATGAACTTCTCTCTGGGACCAACACCACCTCAAATGTGAGGCATTGACTTGCGCCCATCTGTTGCCTCCAAGTGAAATTGTAAGATCAACTTTGCTGCATTCAAATGCCACTAGGGAGGGTGAGAACAGGGAGTTTACTCACACTGATTTATCCTTGTAATGAGGTACCAGAAGCTACCTGCTGGGCCTGACCCACTCCCAGGGAGAAGGGTGCAAGTCCAGAGTGCAAGTGCTCCCTCAACCACCTTGCCTCAGTGATGCATGTGTGAAGCAGGGATGCAGCTCCTCACTGGCCTCTGCAGACACCAGGGAAGACTGGGAACTGAGTGTTGATTACTCCACCTTTGTCTGCCTCATTCTGCCTGATTGGTGATAAGTTGGGTGGAGGCTGAGCTTCCTTCGTAGACCCACGGACATCAAGGTCTGGAGGAAAGGGTAGAGTAGTAGCTCCCATTGTTTTGTACTGCTTTTTCAGTCTTGTTGCTGTCTGCTGAATGTGGAGGTTCAGGTTTCCCTGAGTCTCACTGAAACCAGGGGTGGCATTGGGGAGGGCAGGACTGCTTTCTAACCCTGACTTGTACCACCTTGTTCAGCCTTGTTGATGTCAGGTTGATGCCAAGGCTCAGTTACCCCGAGTTGGATGACATGGCAGTGGGCAGAAGGAAAGTGGTGGAAAATCAGCTCTTGCTAGCCTCACCAGCACTATCCCATGAGGGAAGTTGGTGTACTTCTTGTTTCCATTTTAGGAGCTAGGAGTTCAGCTCCCTACTCAGCCTAGCAGCATTCTGCTGGGTTCTGAGCATTGCTGTCTGCCCTGTAGCACAGGATGCAGAAGGAGGTGTGTGGGTGCAAGACCCCATGGGGCCTCCTCTGATACCTTGGGAGGGAGGAAGTTTTCTGGTCGGTGTCTTACCGAAGGTGAGCTGGCATTGCCAAAAAGATTTTTGTGGTCAAGCCATCCTTTTCCTCATCCTTTGGTTAAAGGGATAGGGTTTATGGAAGCTCTTCTGTTCTCTTCCTGGAGGTTCCAGGGTGGAGGTTTCTGCTGCACCTTGATTGGGTTATATAAGAACAGGGACATTCCTCAAATTTGGAGATCCCTAGGCAGTCCTCCTCCTTCTTTCCACATTGCAGAGATTTTCTTGCTTGTTAACTGTGTTATCTCCAGGGTCCTTTAATTAGAGGGGGGAGGATGGAGGAAGAAAAGGATCATTTCAGAACTCAAAAATAAAACTTTGAAATGAATTTAATATAATATACGTACTGCCTCTATGTTATTCTTTTCAAGAGAGTTTGTCTATTCTTATTCCTTTCATTTCTTTTTGCAAGCTTAGAATTCAGTAGTCAGTTCTTTTCACAAATATCTATTCAGAATTTAACTAATTTAATTTAATATGAAATGAATGTGAAAAGAGTTAACATCTTTATCGAGTCTCATTATCCATGTAAAATGATATTTTCTGTTTATTTATGCCTTTTTAAGTTTATGCCAATATTATATTTTAGTTTATTGCATAAATATATTTTACATATTTTATTATATTCATTCTGAAGGATTTAATTTATTTCTATTATAAAAAGTAGCTTTAAAATTATTTATTTTCTTTATTGCTGGCTTATGGAATTGCAATTAGTCAATGTCTTACTGACATTTCATCTAATAAAGTTGTGATAGTTTCTTATTCATTCTCATAATATATTCTGACAATTTAATCCTCAGATGATCTTATACACAATTACATCATCCAATAGTGGCAGTTTTGTGTTTTCCTTCCTTTCCTTTTTTTATTGCCTTACTTTATTACTCAAACGTTTAAAGTGATACTGAATAGAAGTGGTACTATCAACAACCCTTGATTTTTTCCAAATTCGAAAAGAAGGAATTCAGGATTTTCTCTTTAATTTTTAAGGACACACTTTTTTTTTTAAATAAACACTATTGTTTTATCCTGTTAATGTACTTACAGTGTTATAACAGTGATAATAAGTCTTGGCTTTCATATGCCTGAAAATACATTTCCTTCTTTCTCAAATATAAAAGTATCTTGGCATTATAATTGCAGCATTTAATCTATTTCTGCTTTCTGTATATGTTGCTCTATTTCATTATAACACTAATATTTGTTGTTTTATATGAAAAGATTGTGAATCTGATTGTTCTTTCTTTTTTTCTTTGGTTGTCCTTTTCTTAAATGTTATTTTCTCTTTGGATGTTTTATGAGTTTTCTTTGTATCAGTGACTTTCAGAAATTCCTTGGATGTGTTATTATTGTTATTTTGTTTTAATCACTGTGTCCTTAAGTTACTTTGCCTTTTTCAATCTTAGAATCAAGTCTTAATACAACTCAGTGAAACTACTTTTGGCTTTGCCGACTGACAAGTGTCCAGTCATCCATGTTCTAGTCAGATGGAGGTGGTCAGAGCCAAGAACTTTTAATGTTTCTGCATGCAAATGAACCAAAGGCAGTGGGGACAGGGATTAGTCAGGAAACTTTACTTTAGCATGGCAATATAGAGGGTTGGTCCTGCTCCCCTTCTTCTACTTGTCACATGTCTCTAAGTTCTCAAGTTTTGGGGACTTGAAAGGGTTTCCTTTCCACTTACTATAGTCCATTTACAGACAATATGTAAGTGAATACACATGGCTGTGTTCCATTAAAACTTAGTTACAAAATGTTCCTGTGTGAACTTTGCCACTCCAGTATCATATAATAAATTGAAGACTGATAAAATAAAAAGGACAAATGATATGTCTAAGAAAAAAAATAATTTTCTTTCCAAATAAAATGATTTTTCTACAGAGAAAGCCCAAGAGAATCTGTAGAAATAAAAACAATTCAAAATACCTAGCAATAAGTAGGATAATGGAATGTACAGCAATAAACAAAAATCAATATTGTAGAAACTAAGAACACCCAAGAGGCAAATTTTGAAAGCCATAGTCACAATAGCTAACAAATTCTAAGATTTTGAGGAATGAATGAACACTGGAGAAAACTATGAAATATTACTTCAAGATGTAAAAGAAAACTAATTAAAGGGAGAGGTAAATTATGTACATGGAGAAACAACCATATAGACTACAGAGTTAAATTATTTCCAAAAGATATTTAAAATTCAGTCATAAAAAATTTTTTAAAGATTTTATTATTTATTTGAGAGAGAAGAGCATGAGCAGGGAGGAGGCACGGGGGAGAGGGAGAAGCAGACTCCCTGCTGAGTAGGGAGGCTGATGCAGGACTCAATCCCAGGGCCTGGGATCATGGCCTGATCTGAAGGCAGATGCTTAACCAACTAAGCCACCCAGGTGCCCTAAAATTCAGTCAAAATTTTAAGAGAGCTAAGTTTCACATAAATTTACAGATCAATAAGAATACTTTTATGCATGAAGAAGTAGAAAAAATGGGGGGAGTCAAGATGGCGGGGAAGTAGGAGGAGGCGCCGTTTCAACCTGTACCCTAAAGTGAGTTGATTACCTACCAAAGAACTCCTACCACCCATGAAATCAGCCTGAGATCAGAATTACACACGTCTGGATCTCTACAGGAGCAGAAGACGCCAGTGGCAGGTAAAGCAGACTGGGAGCGTCGGACTGATATCGGAAGATAAACAAAAGGGGGAGGGAGCCACCAGAGGTGACCGATTGGAAAGTAACACCCCAACACAAGAGTGCTCTGCGTCTGGGGACCAGCATTAACTTGGAGTCTGGTTGAAAGCACTCAAAAACAAAGAGCAAAGGATCGCGGGGGGTAATAGTGGGAATATGGGCGGTTAGGGACAGGGACCTAAGTCCCCGGACCCAGGATTCCCCTGGTGCTGAGCCAGAGAGAGCGTGGCAGAGAAATCAGGTCTCTGTCCCTGAGCAGCCAGTGCGCCTCAGCTGCCAGCGCGCCCGAGAACAAGTGGGGTCCGGCTCCCAGAGGGGCTGGGAGACTGGCCAGATGGCAATCCTGAAACGTGCGAGTCCCAGACCGTGCCTTGTGAGGGGTGCTCATAGGTGCTAGCCTGGAGCTCTGGCATCTGGAAAAAACAGACATTCCCAGCCTGGGACAGCAGGAAAATCTCAGTGTGCAATCTCTGCTTGGAACCTCTCTGGCGGTCTGGAGCTGCCTAGACAGCCGCCGCTGCCCTGGTATTGAGTACAATGAGGAGCTCCTGCATCCCTAGGGGCCATGACTCAGAACCAACTCTGCCAGCAGCTCTTGCAAAACATTCTGAGGCTTCTCCCTGAGAGGGAGGTCGGTGCGCAGTTTGCTCTCCTCTAAAACTCCAAAAACCATCAAAAGCTGTCAAGGCAAGAGAAAACAGATGAAAGAACATAAAAACCCCCAGAGAACAAAAGCCTGAAAAAAACAGTTTCCTCAGAGCCCACCCCCTTGGGGGGAGCAGGAAAACCTAACTCAGGGAACATCATTGTCTGAAAACCAATGTGGCAGGCCCCTTCCCCAGAAGACCAACCAGGAAGGAAGAAAAAAAAAAAAAAAAAAAAGAAGACTACAAGAGAACAACCGCCACTAGTTCATGAATACAACTTTTATTTTTAACTCTTTACCAATATTCTGGTTCTTTTTTTTAATACATACAGATAATTTTTAAGCTATTTACCATCACACTGAGATGTCCAGTACATCAAAATCCTTAATAAAATTCTAACCTGAACTTTTTGATACATACACTCATGTTTTTCTTTTGCTTTTCTATTTTTTTATTCTTTTTTAATTTTAAATTAGTTTAGTCTAGTTTATTCTTTTTTAATTTTCCTTTTCTACTATACATATAGAGTTAAACTTCAAGGTAATCCCCTTTCCCCAATCAATGCTACCCCTATGGGCAAACCAGTTTCTAATCCCCCTGTAACTTAGGAAAGTTGAGTCCCTTAACAAAAACATCAAGATACATCCAGGAAGAATCAAAATAACCTTCCTCGCCCACACTGAGAATTTATAACCACTCTCCCAATTTTTCCTTCTGCCAGTGTTTCTGTGAATTTGTGTTTGTCCTGGTAATATAAAAATCTTATACTTGGGGTTCTTTCTGATGAGGTTCTTCCCTTTTTTTGCTTATATATATATTTTTTTCTCTTGTCATATACTTTTATCAGTCTTTTGTTTGTCTGTTTTTGTTTGTATACTTCATAAATCTTGCCTTGGGGCCCATTTGGGCTGAGCCTTCTCTTTTATCTTCCCTTTTTTTCCTGTCTCTCTCTCTCTCTTTTTTTTTCCTTTTTTCTTTTCCTTTTTTTTTCTTTATTCTTCTCTATTTCTTTTTCTATTCTTTTTTCTCTCATTTGGGTGGGGAACCCTGATTGCACAGAAGCATTCCAGGGTGCACATTGACTGCACCACAATCGATAAGTCCAGCTGCATCTGTTCAGTCATCTCTTACCAAAATGACTAGGAGGAGGAATACCCAACAGAAGAAAAATACAGAGGATGGACCTTCTGCAAGAGAGCTAATGGCTATTGACATAGACAATATGTCAGAAAAGGAATTCAAACTAACAGTTATCTAGGCAATAGCTATTGCTATGGATGACCAAACAGAATTGATTAGGATAGAACTGAAAGCCACCAGGGATGATGTTCACAATGTTAGGGCAGAACTGAAAGCCACCAGGGATGATGTCCAAAATGCTCTCAATGAGTTCCAATCGAATCTAAATTCTCTAAAAGCTAGGGTAACTGAGACAGAAGATAGAATTAGTGATCTGGAGGACAAACAGATAAAGAGAAAGGATCAGGAGGAAGACTGGAACAAACAGCTCAGAAGCCACGAAAACAGAATCAGGGAAATAAATGATGCCATGAAACGTTCCAACATCAGAATTATTGGAATCCCTGAAGGGGAAGAAAAAGAAAGAAGTCTAGAAGATATAGTGGAAGAAGTTGTCTATGAAAATTTTCCCAATCTCACGAATGGAAGCAACGTTCATGTACTAGAGGCAGAGAGATTTCCTCCCAAGATGTTAGTTCTCGAAGTCCTCACGACACCTTATAGTTAAAATGAGGAATTATGTTTCAAGACAGACCCTCTTAAAAGCAGCTAGGACAAAGAAGCTCCTTACATACAGAGGAAAGCCCATTAGAATAACATCAGACCTTTCCACAGAGACCTGGCAAGCCAGGAAGGGCTGGCAAAATATATTCAGAGTACTAAATGAGAAGAACATGAAGCCAAGAATACTCTATCCAGCAAGACTGACATTTAAAATGGGTGGAGAGATAAAGAGTTTCCAAGACTGGCAAGGCTTAAAAGACTATGCAACCACCAAGCCGACACTGCAGGAAATATTAAGGGGGGGGTCCCATAAAAGAGAAAAAAATCCTAAGAATATCACTGAACAGAAATATAGAAACAATCTACAGACAGAAAGACTTCAAAGGTAACACGATGTCAATAAAAACCTATCTCCCAATAATCACTCTCAATGTGAATGGCCTAAATGTGCCCATAAAACGACATAGGGTTACAGATTGGATAAAACGACAGGACCCATCCATATGTTGTCTACAAGAGACCCATTTTGAACCTAAGGATACACCCAGACTGAAAGTGAAGGGATGGAGAAGCATCTTTCATGCCAATGGGCCTCAAAAGAAGGCCGGGGTAGTGATTCTCATATAAGATAAATTAGATTTTAAACTAAAGACTGTAGTCAGAGATACAGAAGGACACTACATAATTCTTAAAGGGACCATCCATCAAGATGATCTAACAATTGTAAATATCTACATCCCCAATATGGGAGCACCCAATTACATAAGAAAACTATTAATCAAGATAAAGAGTCATATTGATATGAATACAATAATAGTAGGAGATCTTAATATGCCTCTCTCAGAAATAGACAGATCATCGAAGCAGAAAATTAATAAAGAAATAAGAGCATTGAATGAAACATTGGACAAGATGGACCTCATAGACATATACAGAACATTCCACACTAAAACAACAGAATACTCATTCTTCTCAAGTGCACATGGAACCTTCTCCAGAATAGACCACATACTAGGTCACAAAGCAGCACTCAACCGAAACCAAAAGACTGACATTATTCCCTGCATATTCTCAGATCACAATGCTTTGAAACTGGAACTCAATCACAAGGAAAAGTTCAGAAGGAACTCAAACAGCTGGAAGCTAAAGACCACCTTGCTTAAGAATGCTTGGATCAACCAGGAGATCAAAGATGAACTTAAACAATTCATGGAAACCAATGAGAATGAAGACACTTCGGTCCAAAACCTATGGGATACAGCAAAGGCGGTTCTAAGGGGGAAATACAGAGCCATCCAAGCCTCCCTCAAAAAATTTAAAAAATCCAGAATACACCAGCTGTCTCTACACCTTAAAGAACTGGAGAATCAACAACAAATCAAACCAACTCCACATGCAAGAAGGGAAAGAATCAAGATTAGAGCAGAGATCAATGAGGTAGAAATGAGAGATACAGTAGAACGTATCAATGAAACTAGAAGCTGGTTTTTTGAAAGAATCAAAAAGATCGATAAACCATTGGCCACACTAATCCAAAAGAAAAGAGAGAAATCCCAAATTAATAAAATTATGAATGAAAAGGGAGAGATCACAACTAACACTAAGGAAATAGAAACAATCATCAAAAATTATTACCAACAGTTATATGCCAATAAGTTAAGCAACCTAGATAAAATGGATGCATTCCTGGAAAACTATAAACTCCCAAAATTGAACCAGGAAGAAATTGACAACCTGAATAGACTGATATCTAGTAACGAGATTGAAGCAGTGATCAAAAACCTCCCAAAAAACAAGAGCCCAGGACCTGATGGATTCCCTGGGGAATTCTACCAAACTTTCAAAGAAGAAATAACACCAATTCTCCTGAAGCTGTTCCAAAAAATTGAAGCAGAAGGACAACTTCCAGACTCCTTTTATGAAGCCAGCATTACCCTGATCCCCAAACCAGGCAAAGACCCTAAAGAAAAGGAGAATTTCAGACCAATATCACTGATGAATATGGATTCAAAGATTCTCAACAAGATCCTAGCAAAAAGGTTCCAGCAGCACATTAAAAAGATTATCCACTATGACCAGGTGGGATTCATCCCTGGGTTGCAAGGTTGGTTCAACATTCACAAATCAATCAATGTGATAGAACAAATCAGTAACAGAAGAGAGAAGAACCACAAGGTCCTCTCAGTTGATGCAGAAAATGCATTTGACAAAATCTAGCATCCGTTCCTGATTAAAACACTTCTAAGTATAGGGATAGAGGGAACATTCCTGAACTTCATAAAATCTATCTATGAAAGACCCACAGCAAATATCATCCTCAATGGGAAAAAGCTTGCAGCCTTCCTGTTGAGATCAGGAACACGACAAGGATGCCCACTCTCACCACTCTTTTTCAACATAGTATTAGAAGTCCTAGCAACGGCAATCAGACAACAAAGAGAAATAAAAGGTATCCAAATTGGCAAGGAAGAAGTCAAACTCTCTCTCTTCGCAGAAGACATGATTCTTTATATGGAAAACCCCAAAGACTCCACCCCCAAACTACTAGAACTCATACAGCAATTCAGTAACGTGGCAGGATACAAAGTCAATGTACAGAAATCAGTGACTTTCTTATACACTAACAATGAAAATACAGAAAGGGAAATTAGAGAATCAACTCCATTTACTATAGCACCAAGAACCATAAGATACCTGGGAATAAACCTAACCAAAGAGGTAAGGGACCTGTACTCGAGGAACTACAAAACACTCATGAAAGAAATTGAAGAAGACACAAAAAGATGGAAGACCGTTCCATGCTCTTGGATTGGAAGAATAAACATTGTTAAAATGTCTATACTGCCTAGAGCAATGTATACTTTTAACACCATTCCGATCAAAATTCCACTGGTATTTTTCAAAGAGCTGGAGCAAATAATCCTAAAATTTGTATGGAATCAGAAGAGACTCCGAATTGCTAAGGAAGTGTTGAAAAATAAAAACAAAACTGGCGGCATCACGTTACCCGATTTCAAGCTTTACTACAAAGCTGTGATCAAGACGCGTGGTACTGGCATAAAAACAGACACATAGACCAGTGGAACAGAGTGGAGAGCCCAGATATGGACCCTCAACTCTATGGCCAAATAATCTTCGACAAAACAGGAAAAAATATACAATGGAAAAAAGACAGTCTCTTCAATAAATGGTGCTGGGAAAACTAGACAGCTATATGTAGAAGAATGAAACTCGACCATTCTCTTACACCATACACAAAGATAAACTCGAAATGGATAAAAGACCTCAACGTGAGACAGGAATCCATCAGAATCCTAGAGGAGAATATAGGCAGTAACCTCTTTGATATCAGCCACAGCAACTTCTTTCAAGATATGTTTCCAAAGGCAAAGGAAACAAAAGCGAAAATGAACTTTTGGGACTTCATCAAGATCAAAAGCTTCTGCACAGCAAAGGAAACAGTCAACAAAACAAAGAGGCAACCCACGGAATGGGAGAAGATATTTGCAAATGACAGTACAGACAAAAGGTTGATATCCAAGATCTATAAAGAACTCCTCAAACTCAACACACACAAAACAGATAATCATATCAAAAAATGGGCAGAAGATATGAACAGACACTTCTCCAATGAAGACATACAAATGGCTATCAGACACATGAAAAAAACACGCACCATCACTAGCCATCAGGGAGATTCAAATTAAAACCACATTGAGATACCACGTGACACCAGTTAGAATGGCCAAAATTAGCAAGACAGGAAACAACATGTGTTGGAGAGGATGTGGAGAAAGGAACCCTCTTACATTGTTGGTGGGAATGCAAGTTAGTGCAGCCACTTTGGAGAACAGTGTGGAGATTCCTCAAGAAATTAAGAATAGAGCTCCCCTATGACCTTGCAATTGCACTACTGGGTATTTAGCCCAAAGATACAGATGTAGTGAAAAGAAGGGCCACCTGTACCCCAATGTTTATAGCAGAAATGGCTACGGTCACCAAACTGTGGAAAGAACCAAGATGCCCTTCAACGGATGAATGGATAAGGAAGATGTGGTACATATACACAATGGAGTATTATGCCTCCATCAGAAAGGATGAATACCCAACTTTTGTAGCAACATGGACGGGACTGGAAGAGATTGTGCTGAGCGAAATAAGTCAAGCAGAGAGAGTCAAGTATCATATGGTCTCACTTATTTGTGGAGCATAACAAATAACATGGAGGACATGGGGAGATGGAGAGGAGAGGGAGTTGAGGGAAACTGGAAGGGGAGATGAACCATGAGAGACTATGGACTCTGAAAAACAACCAGAGGGTTTTGAAGAGGCAGGGGGGGTGGTGGGAGGTTGAGGAACCAGGTGGTGGGTAATAGGGAGGGCACGTACTGCATAGAGCACTGGGTGTGGTGCAAAAACAATGAACACTGTTACGCTGAAAATAAACAAATAAAAAAAAATAATGAAATGGAAAAAAAAGAAGTAGAAAAAATGAAGGAAAATAAAGAAACAGAATTTGGTCTATTAAGTATCAAGGCTGTAAAAATAAACCAATATATTTTTGATATAGAAATGTACATATAGACCACTGAAAACTGGTGAGACCAGGAACAAGTCAACATCAATATGGCAACCTGAAATATGATAGAAAATAATTTTATAGTGAGTAGGAAAATGACGATCAATTTAAAAAAAAAAAACTTGAATCTTTGATGGAATATTTTAAAATTATAAAGAAATACTATAGAGCAATTTTCTTCGGAGTTTTCTTTTTGTTTGTTATCTAGATTAAAAGTTTTGGAAATCTACATACTACTACCTTGGATGTTTTTCAGTGGGGGAAATAGCATTTCATTTAAAGCTTAGAGAAGCAAATAGGGTAAAATTTTCAACCTGATTAAACATTTAAAAATAAAACTGTTAAATTTTTCTTTGAAATTGCTCCAAACAATCTAAATACTATGGTGATTTGCTACTCTTCATAATGTGCAAGCATTTCTTTGTAAGTCAGAGACTTTATCTTTTCTCCTCTAATATAGTTCCATTCCATTTCTCACAAAATTTCACAATATTTTATCTCTATATATTTCATACTTGAAGTACTTTTTAAATTATTCTATCATGTCTCTATTATAAATTCAAATCTATAAACAGTGATTTAAAAAAACTCTATAATCTTATGTTTCCAAGTTAATAATCTGAGTTGATTTACTACAATGGCATTGATACATTACAATGAGAAGTTGATCAAACCATAGAAATGCATTATAAATTTTAGTAAATCTTAAATATAAAGATGCAGGGAATATCATTTAACTTTATCTGCATATCTAAATGAGCAACACCTTGATTTATTTTAAATTGTGTTTACTACTTGCTGCTTGAATGAGTCAGAGTTTCAGTATCATTTCTCTAGATCTAGGCACTGTATCTACGTTCCACATGAATTAATAGACAAGCAGATGAAAAGTTTTGTCATTTGATTCTTTGAATTCCATTTAAATCCTATGTCAGAAACATTCACAAAAATTAATGGACAAGCAGGTAAGAACTTTTGTCGTTTGATGCTTCGAATTCTTTCTGAGTCATATTAGTGATTGAGGAACTGACAGACTGATTAATTCCTACTTCAATGTTCTTGAAGGCAAAAAATATGAAATTAATATTCAAAAAGTATTTTTTTCTACAAAATCATTTGAAATTATTTTGCAAAGTAGGAGGAAATTGATTGACAAAGGCATACCTTGACCTTAAGCAAAGACTTATTTCCATAAGATTACTTTTAAGAAAGACACATAATAATATTGAAGACCTAGAAACAAATTTCTTCTATAATATCTATGAACTGCACTTTAAACACTGATCCTAAAGAGTATCTCATAATCTCTGATAGAACAAGGCTACAAGACTTATCATGGATAAATCTAAAAAAAAGAAAACTGGCTTTGCTTTTGTCAAATAACAAGATATGAATGCAATGTGTTGTGTCATACCAGAAATTTTCAAAGCACAGAATACAGTATTTTACACAGATACACAAACATGAATAAACACACTTATTTATCTATACACATATATGATGGAAAATTATATTACATATAAGACAATATCATACAAGTGTAAAAGAGGATACCTACAAGTTTCAGGATTTGATTACCTGTGTTTGTGGTTTGGGTTATTTGTACTCTTTCTTTAGATTTGTATCTCATCTAAAAGGAAATAAAGTCTGGAGCATGAAGAAAGTAAAGAGGGAAGGAAGAAATTATGAAGGGAAAGGAGGAAGGAAGGAAGGGTGGAAAGAAGGAAGGAAATCATAAAGGAGAGTTTGATTTTAAATATCCTCAACAGATAACTTAAAGAATTATATATGACATCTTAGGGAAAAAGTAGAGTACATATTGCCCATTAGGTACAATATATGCAAAAAGGTGGAAAGCAAGAAATGAGTAAATGTTATACTGGAGACGAAGGTTAAGGCTAATACTGAAATGTGTCACACTACATGTTCATAAAAATATAAATTTAAAAAATAAAAAAAAATCAGAATGGAAAGAAACATTTTGTTTATTTATTCAAAGCTGCAAAGTCTCAAATGACCAAAGAACAAAGACTCTTTCCATATAAAGAAAAACCTAGAATTATCTTTCTAAATAATTATATTGTCATGTACAATATCAATACTTTATTTTTTTACTATTTCTACATTTAAGTATTATAACTGTCTTTTTACCTATGTTTCAAAACTTTATATTGAATAATATATGTACAAAACATTTAATAATTTTTACTATGGTTGAAACTGGGTAAGAATTAAGCAAAAATATTTTAGTCAGGAAAAATATAGCAGGATAGCTAGCACATTTAAAACTTTGACCTTTGGAGTATCCAGAGAGATACTTGAAAACTCATTCCCTTATGAGCCTCTGAGAAGATGGGTTTGCCTGACTAATTCTTGCTCCCTACTGTGTCTGTGTACTATTAGCTATTTTTCCCAGAATAAAAACAATCACAAAGGTTATTGGTTATGCTAGACTGGAGAAAATAAGGCCATTAGACATAACCAACTCTTTCTCTACATTTTTGTGAGTAGGAGGGGTTCGATGTCCAGCTTCAGCATTTGGGTGGATCAAAAGCTTTAAGCCTCATTTCATAAAAAGAACAGATTAACCATTCCCATAAAGGCTGAAATAAAATTCATAAACATAAATGAACAACTGGTTTACAAATTTTCACAGTCTGATTACTCTCCAATGTTACTAAATGAAGGAGGCACTGTAGGCTCAGAGTTTGTACTAAGTACAGACAGTAAAATCTAGTTTTGGTGCCTGTGAGGATGGCTTATGTGATCAGAAAATAGTGGCACATGTCCTCTCTGGAACAGGATATTGCATTATTATAGAAGCTGTTTACATTTTTTCCACATTCAATTAGTTCCTCATATCACAAAACAGAAAAGGTAAAGCATCTGGAAACTTTATTTGAGTAACAGCTGAGTCTACCTTAGAAAACAGAAAACAATTCTGATGTTATACCACTTTTTAGATGCTATCATATTGTTCAGAATGCATTCTCTTTTCCTGAGATTTTAAAATTATACAATAAGCTCCAAAGAATGTGACTGGTATAGTAACTTTTGCTAAGAGCATTGGATTTCAAATCCATGTGGGGTTGAGGAAGATCTACAGAACTACATATTTACCTCAAAAACATCATTTCCTGAAATTTCACATATTTTCAGGCATGATCGCTCTGTTAGACAGTAGGGATTATAACTGAAGCAATATGCTATATCTATGATAAAAGAAGGCTTCAACCTTGGATTTTGTTACTATGACCATCCCTGTAGATTGCTTTATACACATTCCACCTCTAGTAAATGATATCTCATGGGATATGTCTGAAATTGATTTCTTCATCACATAACATCATGCACTGAATATGAGTAATAATTGGAAAATAAATGACTGATAGAGCATTTTTACGTATTGATTAATTTATTTGGACTTGTTTCTTCATCCATTAATCATCTAACCTGTTCATTAGAAGGGTGAGTATGGGAAGGTGTGCAGAGTTGAAATGGCTTTTGCAAAATGTAAAAGAGTTTGTAGACCACAGGGGAGGATAAATTTAGGTAGAATCAAAGAGGAATTGTCATTGCTATATATACTAAAGTTCTGAGTGGTTATTGCATATGTGAATCTGGCTTGGGAATTACAGAGAAGATATTGGCTGTGCAGCGGGGTATCTAAGCTCAGGAAAACATAATAGGTCAACAAATAAACAATCTTGGGGAACTATGAGAGGTGATTCAAAATATGGCTGAACACAAGGCACAGAACTGCCTGTGGGACTTAACAGTCTATTGAGGCAGTTCCCATAAGCCAGGGTACCAGAAAAGACTACAGAATAGACTAGTTGAAAATTGAATCTGGATTTTTACGTTTTGGCAGATGGGGTTCCATTTTTGATGATGGCAGTAGAAGTTAAGCTGGGTTTGTCCTCTAACAGACAACAGTTGCACATTCTTGAAAAATAACCACATAAAAGTGTTGGGAACAAGAAACTGAGAGGAAGGCATCTGAGTGAGGATTGCATTTGCATGGTTTTTCACCAGATGGTACATCCCATTTTTCCCAGTTAGATCAGTAAGAATTATAAAAAAAAAAAAAATTCAGTTTCACTGGCTTGAGGAGACAGAGAACAAAGATTGAGGTTGCCAGAATAACAGGGAAATAATTGCAGAAATTCCAGAAAGGATGTTGTCACAAGGGAAACACAAAAGCTTCATACAAACACCACCAAAATAATTGGCTGAGTTCTAAATAGTGCACAATAGGGATAGAAAGTCACAAGTGGAAGGATGAAAAAGTAGAGTGATTTGGCTACTGTTCATCACAAAGAAAGCAGATTTTGAAATTACAGTTGAACTAAATCAATTCTCTGCTAGAACAAAAACCAACACTTTTTAATAGAAATCAGTGGAACATATAGTCTCTACAACACATAACCCACAATGTGCAGTATATAATACAAATCAATAAACAAATGAACAATCTAGAAAATGTGACATATTCAAAAGAAAAAGAAACCAATATAAATCAAAAAGTAGATGACCCAGATGTTGAAATAAGCAGAGAATAATGTTTGAAAATCTATCAAAAGAATATTTAAAATATTTTCAAGAGAAAAAAAGTACGGCAATGAAGAATGAACACAGGAAAATCAGCAGAGAGATATAAACTATAAAAATAACAAGTAGAACTTTTAGAAATTAAAAGTAAAATATCCAAGGGGGACCTGGGTAGCTCAGTTGGTTCAACGCTTGCCTTAGGCTCGGGTCATGATTCCAGAGCCATGGGATCAAGCCCACCTTCAATGAGACTGCTTCTTCATCTGTCCCCCACTTACACTCTCTCCCTCTCTCTCTCTAAAATAAATAAAAAGATTTTAAAAGATTTTTAAAAAGCAAAATATATGAAATGATAAACTTAATAGTCAGACAATATCGTCTTAAAGATGGAAGAAGACAGAATTTATAAACCTGAAGAAATGTTCATAGAAATTAACCCACTTGAAAAACAGAACATTTTCAGACATTAAAATGGCTGAAAGAATTCCTCAGCACCAAACCTGAAATGCAAGAAATATTGTAACTATTCTTTAGAAGGAAGAAAAATAATACTAGATGTGTATTTAGATCACCAAAAAAGAACAGAGACCACTGGAGTAGATAACTACATGAGCTGATACATAGAATCTTTTTCTTATTATTTGTATTAGTTTCCTAAAAAAATTAACAGCTTAAGACAACAAATTTATTGTCTTTAATTTCCTGAAGTCAGAAGTCTAAAATGGTTCTGCAAGGCTGTGCTTCTTCTCAAAGTTCTACTGGAGAATCTATGTCCTTGCCTTGTCCAGTTTCTGAAACCCACCTATACTTTTTGGCTATGGACCCTTCCTCGATGTCCAGTCAACAAAATAGTGTCTTCCTTTCCTTAGAAACCTTGTGATCATATGAGACCAACTGAGCCAATTTAAGACAATTTACTGCCTCAGAATCCTTAACTTGATCACATCTGTAAATTATTTTTCACCGTGTAAGATAACATATTCATAGGTTTTGGAGATCAGGAGGTAGAAATCTTTGGGAAGCTATTATTCAGTCAACCACATTTAATTGAGTAATCTCTTTAAAAGAGGATTGATTATTTAAATAAAACAATAAAAACATATTGTGAGGATTATAACATATATTAGAGTAAAATGATTGACAATAAATAGCATAAAAAGGTTCATTTCCTCTATGTGAGGTTACATAGTGTCAAGTGACACTAGGCAGTGAAAAGTTTAATATATAAACCCTATACTGAACAGTAAGTAACAAAAAATAGTAATAGGTAATAAACCAATAAAAGAATGGTGATGAATATTTTAAAATAATTTAAGGGAGAAAAGACAATAAAGGAGAAAAAATAACAGAGAAGTAGAAAACATAAGGTAAGATGAGAGTCATATTTAACTATATCAATAACCACATGTAATGTAAATAATCTAAAGACATCAAGTTAAAGGTAGAAGATGTCAGATCAGATAAAAAAAAACACACTCTTTTTTTTTTTTTTTTTTTAAGAAAGAGGGAGTGTGAGCAAGGGAAAAGAGGCAGAGGGTGAGGAAGAAAGAAAATCATGAGCAGGCTCCACACTCATTGCAGAGCTGAAGCAGAGGCTGGATCTCATAACCCTGAGATCATGACCTGAGCTGAAATCAAGAGACAGACATGTAACTGCCTGAGACACCCAGGCAACACAGAAACACTCTTTTTTTAAAGATAAATAGGTTCAATGTTAAGGGCTGGAAAAGTGTACCATTTTATCACTACTTAAAAGACAAATGTAATGGCTATATAAATAATAGGGAAAGTAATTTCAGAGCAAATTATGTTACTAAACTTAACTACATAATTTCATAATAATAAGAAGACAAATTAATCAAGAAGACACACCAATCCCAAATACCTATGCATCTAATGATATAGCTTCAAAACACACAAAGCAAAAACTAATAATATCCCAAGGAGAAATCAACAAATCCATATTTATAGTTGAATACTGTAAAAGCTTTCTCTCAGTAATTAATGTAAAAAATAGGCAGAGTAATCAATAACAGTAAGGTAGACTGGAAAATGCTATCAACTGGGGGTCTCTAGGTGGCTTACTTGTTTAAGTGTCTGCCTTGGGCTCAGGTCATGATCCCAGGGTTCTGGGATCAAGCCCTGCATTGGGATACCTACTCAGCAGAGAGTGTGCTTGTCCCTCTCACCCCCTTTCATATTCTCACTCTCTTGCTCTGTTCTCTCTCTCTCTCATATAAATAAATAAAATCTTTAAAAAACAACAACAAGAAAGAGAATACTATCAACCAACTTTCCCTGAGGGTTATAGGACTTTACCTAAGTAATCTATGTATGTTCTCCTTTTTATTCTGGTAAATGGAGCTAAACTTTTATAAGTTTTGTTTAAGTTTTGAAAGAACCAACTTTTGGTTCCACTAACATTGGGTCCCTATTTTATATTTCAATTTTTGCCAAAGTACATTAATTTCCTACAATAATGTAAGATATGCATTCTTCTCAAAGGTGCATGAAACATTTACTATATAGAAAGTCGGGGCACCGTGGTGGCTCAGTGGGTTAAGCCTCTGCCTTCGGATCAGGTCATGGTCTCAGGGTCTTTGGATGGAGCCCCGAATCAGGCTCTCTGCTCAGTAGGGAGCCTGCTTCCCCTCTGTTTCTGCCTGCCTCTCTACCTACTTGTGATCTCTCTTTCTCTCTGTCAAATAAATAAATAAAATCTTTAAAAAAAAAAGAAAGAAAGTGGTTTGGTCATAAAACAAGTCTCAATAAATTCAAAGTTACATTGTAAAAGGTGTTTTCTGACACAATCAAATACATAACAGAAGTATTTTTGGAAAATCTCCAAGAATTGGTGAATAATTAACACATTTTTAAATAACTTACTGATAAAAGAAGATATAAAAAAGGACTTTTGAGTAAATCTTGAACTAAACTAATTTTTAAAATCTAATCAGATTTAGCTAAAACTTGCTTGTGGGAAAATTATAGTAACAAATACTTCTATTAGGAAAACAACAACAACAACAACAAAAATCAGCCCCAATGGCACCCTAAGAAACTATAGAATAAAACTAAACCCAAAGCTGGTGGAGGAAAGTAAATAATGCAGATAAGAGTGGGAATTAATGTAATTCAGACAAACATTGAAATATAAAATAGGGAAGCAATGTTAGTGGAACCAAAAGTTGGTTCTTACATTAATAAAAGGAAGAACAAGAACCATATGATACTCTCAATAGATGCTGAAAAAGCATTTGACAAAGTACAGCATCCCTTCCTGATCAAAACTCTTCAAAGTGTAGGGATAGAGGGCACATACCTCAATATTATCAAAGCCATCTATGAAAAACCCACCGCAAATATCATTCTCAATGGAGAAAAACTGAAAGCTTTTCCGTTAAGGTCAGGAACACGGCAGGGATGTCCATTATCACCACTGCTATTCAACATAGTATTAGAAGTCCTAGCCTCAGCAATCAGACAACAAAAAGAAATTAAAGGCATCCAAATTGGTAAAGAAGAAGTCAAACTATCACTCTTCGCAGATGATATGATACTATATGTGGAAAACCCAAAAGACTCCACTCCAAAACTGCTAGAAATTGTCCAGGAATTCAGTCAAGTGTCAGGATATAAAACCAACGCACAGAAATCAGTTGCATTTCTGTACACCAACAACAAGACTGAAGAAAGAGAAATTAAGGAGTCCATCCCATTTACAATTGTGCCCAAAACTATAAGATACCTAGGAATTAACCTAACCAAAGAGACTAAGAATCTATACACAGAAAATTATAAAGTACTCATGAAAGAAATTGAGGAAGACACAAAAAAATGGAAAAATGTTCCATGCTCCTGGATTGGAAGAATAAATATTGTGAAAATGTCCATGCTACCTAAAGCAATCTACACATTTAATGCAATCCCTATCAAAATACCATCCATTTTTTTCAAAGAAATGGAACAAATAATCCTCAAATTTATATGGAACCAGAAAAGACCTCAAATAGCCAAAGGAATATTGAAGAACAAAGCCAAAGTTGGTGGCATCACAATTCCAGACTTCAAGCTCTATTACAAAGCTGTCATCATCAAGACAGCATGGTACTGGCACAAAAACAGACACATAGATCAGTGGAACAGAACAGAGAGCCCAGAAATCGACCCTCAACTCTATGGTCAACTGATCTTCGACAAAGCAGGAAAGAATGTCCAATGGAAAAAAGACAGCCTCTTCAATAAATGGTGCTGGGAAAATTGGACAGCCACATGCAGAAAAATGAAATTGGACCACTTCCTTACACCACACACGAAAATAGACTCCAAATGGATGAAGGACCTCAATGTGAGAAAGGAATCCATCAAAATCCTTGAGGAGAATGCAGGCAGCAACCTCTTCGACCTCAGCCGTAGCAACATCTTTCTAGGAACAACGGCAAAGGCAAGGGAAGCAAGGGCAAAAATGAACTCTTGGGATTTCATCAAGATCAAAAGCTTTTGCACAGCAAAGGAAACAGTTCACAAAACCAAAAGACAACTGACAGAATGGGAGAAGATATTTGCAAACGACATATCAGATAAAGGGCTAGTATCCAAAATCTATAAGGAACTTAGCAAACTCAACACCCAAAGAACAAACAATCCAATCAAGAAATGGGCAGAGGACATGAACAGACATTTCTGCAAAGAAGACATCCAGATGGCCAACAGACACATGAAAAAGTGCTCCACGTCACTCGGCTTCAGGGAAGTACAAATCAAAACCACAATGAGATATCACCTCACACCAGTCAGAATGGCTAAAATGAACAAGTCAGGAAATGACAGATGCTGGTGAGGATGTGGAGAAAGGGGAACCCTCCTCCACTGTTGGTGGGAATGCAAGCTGGTGCAACCACTCTGGAAAACAGCATGGAGGCTCCTCAAAATGTTGAAAATAGAACTACCCTATGACCCAGCAATTGCACTACTGGGTATTTACCCTAAAGATACAAACATAGTGATCCAAAGGGGCACGTGTACCCGAATGTTTATAGCAGCAATGTCTACAATAGCCAGACTATGGAAAGAACCTAGATGTCCATCAACAGATGAATGGATAAAGAAGATGT